>NW_027170578.1:5000-10000 GCF_036898095.1 Palaemon carinicauda
AATAATAATAATAATAATAATAATAATAATAAAAATAATATTAATAATAATAATGATAATAATAATAATAATGAGCAGAAAAAATGACTTAGGACAAACGACCGTGTTATAACAAAATATTTATTTGTAATACAGAAACTAACATCTGTAGATTTTAAATAATCTTGACAAATTTATTATAAACAGTTGGTTGTCAGTTGATGCTAGTTCACTTGGAGTAGCGATTGCTTCTGGTAAAGCAAACCTAGAAGCATTGGCAGATGTACTCCTGTCCCAAGCTTTCCACTCCACCTTGAGCCAGACCTAAAAGATAGGTAAATCTTTAACCACCCAATTCAAATTGAAAACCAGAATTTGTATGGAATTGTTTAAATGAAAATATGAATAGAATTTTTGACTACACTAAAATTGTTTACAATATATAAAGGTAAATCAAAAAGTTTAATTCACCTCCAAAACTAATATAAATTTAATATTAATTCCCAGAAATGCAAATCAAAAGCCAACCATTTCAATATTTTGACCTAATTAACAACTGAAATATATGCGATGAGGGCATCACTTAAGAATATACGTTAAAAGGCCGAATTTCAATTAACAAGCAATTTAAGGTCGATAATTGATAATTTTAATTAGAGTAGCCTATAAACAAACCTAGTTTCAAGAGCGATTTTCAATTACTGAGTTCAAGGCTTTATTTATTTTTTGACTTGAGGATGATAAAAGTCACCAAGAAATGCCACTACTATTGTGCCAATCAATACAATGACCCACCTTATAATGACTTCACAGGATGAAAAAGAGCATGGGTATGATAATTCCATAGCCTTTGCTGCTGGTCGCCTCCACATTCATCAGACGAGGTGGAGTTAATTTAGTTCTTCATGGTATTCGTAGCACTAAACACAATGAGTCCCATCGTCGTAGAGTAATTTAGAAAAAGTCCAGCACTACGACGACAAATAGAACCGGTAAAATGTCCCAAGGTAAGGTGAGGTGAAGGAGAGTAATCACTTCTTGACGGTTGGTGTTGGACTGCTTTTCCCTTCCGACAGTGACTTCGAGGTTACTTCGTAGAGTTGTTTGGCTCGGAATATTCAGAAAATTAGGTCGTTAATAGTTATCTTTAACTCCTATTTACTTTGGTTTGCACAACGAAGGCTGAGGTCAGTTAATTAGCACAATTTTATTTACAGTGATTAGGAAAAATAAAGCCTCAAACATTAATTGAACAAACCAGAATTAAATTAGAATAAACAAATTGAAAGAAACAAATTCAAAGAAATTCTAAAGTAAACTACGGAGATAATTACCCATTCCAAGGAATGTTTCTCCAGGTAAGGTAATTACCGATCATAAAGAAAATTTCTCAATCACCCAAAATATCCATAAACTTTTAACAAAATATTATAGGAATATATATTTAAATATATATTTTATACACTCCGAGGGGAGGGATTGAATTTTCCTCTGAAAAGTCAATGGAAAATAAATTTAAAACAAAATAAACTTAACTAATATAATATACAGATTAAATGTCATCCTGTGAAACAGTGAAAGAATTTTCTTAAGTTTTAGCCATGCTGTCAATGGTCACTTGACATTAAAGGAATCAGGTTTGTCACATGACGCTTGACAAATCTCCGACTTTTACCTAGCATTAATTTAGCCCCAGTAACTTCATCGTAAATATTCTTGGTCAGCTCTTTAACTATTCCTATGGGGTAATCAATGGCTTTAGTCCTATTCTCCTTAATGATGCCTAATGTTTCCAGAGTCTTAAAGGTGTCATTTACCAAGGCTAACTTATCAGGTAATTTTTCTAATTTAGAAGTAAGGGTTTTCAACACTGATTTGGCTAAATTGTAGTTGCGGCCTAGTAGATGACTAACTTTCGGGTTCCATAACAGTGGCATACACAATCTTCCATCAGCAGTCCTATGGGTTTCTTCTAAAGCATACTCTATAAGCCTGTCATTCAGTTCTACATTATCTTCATGATATTGACCTCTGTCTTCCCCAACATAATATTTACAAGAGAGTTCTAAGCATTCATTTGTAGCCCTATTCAACTCAGATTCTATTATCTGACCATCATCATCAAACAACTCATATGTATTAGAAGTCTCCAGGTCATTTAAAGATGAAGATTCTACTGAAACGTTCTCTTTCGTCCCTGTTGGAAGTACATTTACAGCTTTTAACATATGTTGCACATTTGACTTCATGGAAGAAAAAGGCTTCAAGAATCTTAAATTGCTCTTTAATTTATTTATGTCTCCCTTTAATAATATACCCAAGCATGTATCAGAATAAATGGAGTCATTGGATTTCCCAAATACTATATCCTTTTCAGGGATACAATGCAAGGACTCTGATCCTAATATAAATTTAATATTGTCTATCCTATCTGTAGAATTTAACAATCCCCGATCTGCTAGCTTGTATCCCTTTGAAACAAACCCACTGACTACTTCATTTAACCCAGGTAACTGCAATGAAACATCAATTGAGGGAAGACAAAATGCATATACCATGTAACTATTGTTACCAATTGGCAACTCAATTTCAACTTGTTTAGTCTTATAACTCTTAGAGGAATTAATACCATTAATGGTTAAAGAAACTCCATTATTTACAACCTTCAAATTTAAATCTTGAGCCAAATTTTCTTCAATGTAATTTGCTTGACATCCAGTGTCTTTAAGGACCCTGAGATTGGTACCTTTAATTGAAATATTAAAAGTTGGCAAAATTGTATATCCCTCAACCTCACAATTTAAAACTTCAGTTATAGCAGCAACACTACTGCTCGAACCACCAACAACATCCCCATTACCACTCTCAGAGTTTCTAACTCTATCTGTACTGTTACTGGCTTTACCTTTTTTCTTTTCGGAATTTGGATTTTCTTTAATACTGGTAGCACCTTTTTCATCGGGACACAAAAATGACATATGCCAGCCTTTGCAGCCTTTACATTTGGAATTAAATCTGAATCTGCATTCTGATAATATATGACTTGGATAGCCACACTTTGAGCAAGCACCCAGTTCCTCCAATTTTGTTCTTTTATCTTTGCTAGAAACAAAGTTAGGACATTTACTCAAAAAATGACTTGGATCTTTGCCTAATCTACTACAAATGCTGCATTTACCTACTTTAGAGTCAAAAGAAACCTTGGCAGCAAAGCTAGTAGTGTCAGATTTATGTTTCTCTACTTTCTTAAATTTTTTACCTTGTAAATATCTCTCACTAGCATCAAAGAAATTATCCCTAATCTCTGCAAGAGATGGCCTAATTTTGTTAGTTATGGCAGTCATATGACACTTGAATTTCTCATTTAAACCATTCCAGAAGAAAAACTGAAGAAACATGTCAACATCAATATTTAAGGTCTTAACGCTTGCTACTAAATTGCTTACTTTCCCAATATATTCAAAAGGATCATCATCATCTGAAAGTTTTATTGAAGATATTTGCTTTATGGTATTAAAAATTTGAACTTCTCTTGAGCCTAAAGCCTTCTCTAGCAAAGCTTTTGCATCAGCATAACTCTGACTTTGAACATCCAAAGTGTTAATTAATGTAAGAGCTCTTCCCTTTACCTGCTGTTTTAACAACAATAACTTATCATATTCTGGGAACTTAAACTTTGAAAGGGTTTGTTCAAATTCTACAAAAAACTTCCCAAGATCTTCGCCTTCAGTACTATTGAAGGTTGGTAAAGGAGCATGAGGACTCTTTAACAAGGACTGATGTGACTGAATATCTATAGGCAGATGCCGAACCTGAGGTAAATTTTGTAAAGTAGAGATGCTCTCTTGAATTTTAGTTTTGTACTGTTCACATGCATCAAGCTCAACTTCCAAAGCAGCTTCATCACAGTCAGTAGAAAACTTTGAAGTTTGTATTTTAGAATCTAAGTCAGATAATTTCGTGAAATGCTCTTCAAGCCTCAGTTTCAGTGTAGAACGTTCAATATCACTATATGATGAAAACTGATCCTTCTTATTGTAAATTTCAGTAACGGACTTTCTAACATATTTTCGTGATTTAATCAATAACTCAGTCATCTTGATACCAGTTTCAGTAAGAATATAAAACCTAATAAAGTCAAAACGGCAATGGAAATATACGTAATCTTAAAATTTAACCAAGGAAATATAAATGATAAATTACACCTCGTCTGACTAGCTTGGAAGCGAACCAGCAGCAACTCTTAACAACCAACATCCTCAATCCTGTCACGGTCGCCATGAGCAGAAAAAATTGACTTAGGACAAACGACCGTGTTATAACAAAATATTTATTTGTAATACAGAAACTAACATCTGTAGATTTTAAATAATCTTGACAAATTTATTATAAACAGTTGGTTGTCAGTTGATGCTAGTTCACTTGGAGTAGCGATTGCTTCTGGTAAAGCAAACCTAGAAGCATTGGCAGATGTACTCCTGTCCCAAGCTTTCCACTCCACCTTGAGCCAGACCTAAAAGATAGGTAAATCTTTAACCACCCAATTCAAATTGAAAACCAGAATTTGTATGGAATTGTTTAAATGAAAATATGAATAGAATTTTTGACTACACTAAAATTGTTTACAATATATAAAGGTAAATCAAAAAGTTTAATTCACCTCCAAAACTAATATAAATTTAATATTAATTCCCAGAAATGCAAATCAAAAGCCAACCATTTCAATATTTTGACCTAATTAACAACTGAAATATATGCGATGAGGGCATCACTTAAGAATATACGTTAAAAGGCCGAATTTCAATTAACAAGCAATTTAAGGTCGATAATTGATAATTTTAATTAGAGTAGCCTATAAACAAACCTAGTTTCAAGAGCGATTTTCAATTACTGAGTTCAAGGCTTTATTTATTTTTTGACTTGAGGATGATAAAAGTCACCAAGAAATGCCACTACTATTGTGCCAATCAATACAATGACCCACCTTATAATGACTTCACAGGATGAAAAAGAGCATGGGT
>NW_027170579.1:7500-17500 GCF_036898095.1 Palaemon carinicauda
AGGAGCTTAACGACACTGCTATTAAGAAATAATAGGGCCAATGCTCCCATATAACTACAATGAGATGCCCGAAGCTTTTTTTTTTTTGGGGGGGGGGGCACAATTACATATTTCATTGATTAAAAAGAAAAACGGATACTAGAACATTAAGCTGGTACCCTACACATTCTATCAAAAAGGCCCAAGCAAAACATTTACCGACCCACAATTTACCTTTCCTAAAGAATATTTCACTAGAGTAGTTGACAGAATTAAATTCAGCAACTGAAAATAATAAGAATACTTGTAATAAAATAATGGGACATTGGAACCTACCGTAAATAAATTCTTGAGAAAGTTTCTTTTTTTCAAAATCCTTGGGATACCAAAGTCTCTTATTTTTTTTAAAAGTATTATATAGGAACATTTCCCAAAGACTGACCTGCCAAGGCTTTAATCCTGGACCTTTCAAAAAGCCTAGAAGAAGAGTTTCCCCCATCGTAATCGAAATCCTCGATAACCTCCTCCTGCTTGATGGGGTCCCAACGGACTCCTACGCTGATGTCTGTCGTCATCTTCCCAGCTCAAAAGACCCTTAAAGAGTAAAAGAAAGAAAAATATAATTCATAAGAACTCATACCACGTGCAATATCTATAATAAAACCTTAAAACTTGAATCCGGAACAAAACATCGATGTATATTAAAGATCTATTTTCAGATTACCGGTATGTTAAAAGTATAACCATTCGTTTTCCTGAAATTCTCATATTCTCATAATACTTAAAACCCATAACAAATACAAAACGAGGTGCAAATAAATTCACTGTTGAAGAATGCTATCTCCATTAATAGATTGTATATGCAGTAGTAGGATTCACCATCTAACTCTCACACCCAATTTAATACGAGAGTAATACAGAAGTAAAAACGAATAATTTCCTCTAAAGAAAGCTGCTATGGTTAGATAAATTTACATGTTCAAAGTCGAGACCAGGAGATTACGTAAAGATATTCAGAGGGCAACTAAAGGCACGTCACATGGGCACTTTCTCTAGCATCTTGCCAACACAATTTCGACCGAGTATCAGTACTGGTTGCAAAAAGTAAGTTTTTCAGCTTGCAAACAAAGATCAAAACCCTTAACTGCAGTGAAAGAACTGGAGTACCTGCCCAACAAGTTTCTAATTAATGTTATTATATTCATTTAATCAGCAAATCATAATTATTGTTAAACAATAACAGTGTACTATTCAGACCATCTATTGAATTCAGATCTTCCCAGACTGTATTATCTTGTATGTAAGTAGTAGGTATGCAGTTAATTCTAATATTCATGATTCATGATTTCTCCATCGTAAGGCACAATAGTAAATAGTATTCTAGAAGTTTTATTACAGCTGTGAACAGTGTGGAATGATCTTCCTAAACTTGGGGTTGAATCGGTGGAACTTCCAAAGTTCAAACTTTTTGTAAAATGCTTTTCTGTTATGACTGATCTATGTTAACGTTGTTACTGATCTTCAATTATGTTATATTTTCTATTCATTAATACTTATAGTAACTTATTTGCTATTTACTTTCCTTTGAGGGCTGCTTTTCCATGTTGGAGCCCCTTGGCTTGTAGCATTCTGCTTTTCCAACCAGAGTTGTGGCCCCGCTAGTAATAATAATATTCTATTTTGAAGTGTGCTTTCTGGCCCCAGTGCAGGGCCCACAAAAATAGTTTGTCCCCTACATTCGTCAAATATTTCTAGAATAATACAGTGCAGTCTGTGGTCATTGTCAAATCCACGTTATCAAATTCAGTAAACAAAAATAATCTTCAACTTTGTATGCTTCTAATGTCAAGTGGGAGCTTGTTATACAATCTTCGGAACTCATATTTGAGATTTGAGGTGCATCTTACCTCAAAGAAAATCTAAAATGTCTTATAAGTTGCTGTCAGGGCTGTTTTCCTGGTCATGTCACACAGTAAAGCACTGAGCCCTACATTAGGTAAAAGATTTGTTTACCTTTTACTATCTAAGTATTTAAATTATTGTATAGCAAGGACACTCTTTGTGGGTCCTTAAGTATAGCGTAATCAATGTTTGTAAATAAACGGTATCATGGAATTTCATGAGCAAAAAAAGGTCTTCAAATTCTTCTTGAAAGCTTTTATATCATGTCCTTCAGATGTCCTATGGGAGCTTATTATCAATCTTGCATCAGCATATTTGAAAGCTCATGAACCTACAGTAGAGGTGTTTCCTGGCTCCAATAACTTGAAACCAGGCGTAACTATACTCGTGTCTATGTCATATTACCTGTTCAACCAAAACTTGAATTTATCCCCCACTATTCAAGAAAAACATATCTCCACATTAAAATAATAACAATAATGAAATAGCATATGGAACTTCAACCTCCAAACAAGTGAACACTGATTTTTCAGTCCTTTCCCATCTTCCTGCATCAATAGGGATATATCAATGACTAGAACTATTATTCATAAGACTTCTATACCATTATACTAAGTGACAAAAAGGAAGACACAAAAGACCTGAAAAATTTCTGCCAAATAAGTCTACTTTCAGTGATAAAAAAAAAAAAATATTTACTAAGATCATATTAGACAAAATTGAAAGATAGCTAGATTTTAATCAGCCAAGACAGCAGACAGGCTTTAGAAGTGGCTATTCAACAGCTGACCATATCCATGTAATTAACCAGCTGATGGAAAATTCAAGAGTACGGCAAACCACTATGTATGGCATTTATAAACTATGAGAAAGCTTTTTATTCTGTCAAAAGTTCAGCACTAATAAAAGCTCTTTAAAGACAAAGAATACATTAATCTTATGTTAAAAGAGTTAAAGATATATATACAGGAAGTACGGCAATAATAAAATTACATAAAGATAAGTTAGATACTAAGAAAATTCAGATTGAGACCAGAGTTAGACAGGGAGACTCCATCTCTCCTAAATCATTCCCAGCAAGCTTACAAGTAGTTTTTTTTACTTATATTGGGAAAATGTAGGAATTATCATCAATAGAGAAATACCATAATAACTTAAGATTTGCAGACAACAACTCCATTTTTGTGAATTATGGGAGAAACTGCAAAAATTGACGAAGATTTGAAGAGAGAAAGTAGAAATGTATCCACCCCAGCAATCCCATCTCTGTTCTCTCAAGTTTTGCTGCCTCTTTTTGTCTTATAGAGCTCATTTTTCCAATTCACACAATAACACTGTTCTTGACTTTTAAATCTATTTGTATTTTCCTATCACATACCACCACTGCTACCTTCCTCCACTTCCCCCAAGGGTGCTTTTACCCTATTCTCAACTTCAGCCTCACATCCATCCTCCAGACTTATAGAAGATCCCAAGTATCTAAATTGTTCCACCTGTTTTATAACCGAGCCTCTACTTTCATGTATAGCTATCCTGTCCCTACCTTCCTTCACTGTTCACCACATCACTCTTATCCACATTTATCTTTAACCCACCTCTCTAAAAAGTCTTTCTACTCTACAACCCTAATTCTTATTCTTCCCTCTACAAAAGCACATAAGATCTTCTGGTTTCCCCTAGTCTCCCTTCCTGTAGCTGCCATACTGCTGTTTCCCAATCTTTACTTCACAATTTCACATCTGGTACCCTGTCCACAACTTTCGAAACATACTCTGTCAGTTTTAATTTCCCTTAGTAACCACATTATGACACCACCTTTCTGCTTAAATATAAATACCTTTAGACTCTCCTCCCAGTCTTTAGGCATTATTTCCTCTTCCCATATTCCTCTTGTTTTCTCATTTTTGAAATCTTATACATTATATATCCTTTTCTACTTATCTTGTCCCTAGGTTTTCATTCAATTGCTTTACTGCTCTTCCGATAGCTATACCTACTTTCCTTCTAGAATCCTTTTCCTCTTCCCTGTAATGTTCCTCTGCATCCTGAGCATGCCTTCCTTCCCTGTTTTTTTCTAACGGACTCTTGCACCTCTCTATCTATCATCCCTTTTCTCCTTTCGATACACCAAATCCACTGTTTTCTACCCATTAATTCATCTGTTTCCCTTACACATTTCTTTCATAACCATCAAAATATTTTCAGTTACCCTGTCTAATCAAAGTTCAATCTTTCCACTTTCTAACAATACTAAATTGCTCACCATTTTCTTCTTTAAGGTCCCAAACCTTAATTCTAGATCTTCTCTTTCTCCTCTTGCCTTTTCTACCACTTTTTAAAATACATCACTACCATATCACACACACACACATATATATATAATATATATATATATATATATATATATATATATATATATATATATATATATATATATATATATATATATATATATATATATATATATATATATATATAGAAAACATAGTAGTTAATCTCCCATTTGGATTCACTGCTTACAAGGGCACGTGTATCTAGGGAGTGTGAAGAAATACAGGAGTTCAAGTAAAGAACTGAGATATGATTCTACACCAGACACACTTATATCAACGAACCACAACAGTGGACCTCCTGGATTCTTAAATACTTATTTTATTAACCATCACACTTGAATTTATCAAAATCAATCCACAAAACTTCCTTAGAATCAGAGGGGTTAGCCCCGTAGCGACCCAAATTGTTCCGTTAGGCCTCACAAGTTCTCCTCCCATACCATACATCTGGCAGTACCTACAATCACTACACTTACCAAGTCTGGGTCAAGGCCAGGCATAATCGCCAGTACAGAACCGGAAGAAGAAATCCTCTGAAGTTCCACCCATGAACCATGAGGAGACGGATGGGCAGGCAGTATAACGGAAGTTCCTCGTAAGTATAGCTACAAAAATTATCTATATTACTTGAAATGTTATTTATTCGGTTGCTATATACTTACTTGGAACTTCCTTAGGAGACTCATACTTAGGAGGTGGGAATGGGAAACAGGTGGCAAGGGGGAGAAAGGAGTAAGGAGGCCAACGAAAACAATAAGATATTACCCACCAACAAGAACACCTCCCCTAGAGGGATGCAGACAAGGCTCGTAACACTCGCCATTCCTGTCCGATGCTTCGTCAGGTACTCCGCAGAAGGGCTTGAAGAGGGGAGAGGAGATAGGGAATGTGACACTACCACTCAGCATAGAGCACAAGGGTTCCAGTCGTGGTAAAAATCCGTTGTTGTGCAGCCCCGGCAGAGCCGATTTTGAAGACACAAAGTGACATGACTGTGCAGCCCCGCAGATAGTGTGCCGTGAACGTAGATTGGCATTTCCAGACTCCTGCTTTCAGTAACTGACTGACTGCCAGCCATGTTTTTGGAAATGACTTAGAGGTTGCAATGCCTCGAATTTTGTGGGGCTTCGTAGATTTGGAAGGGGCGACTCCAGCAGCCCCATAGACCTTCCTGATCGTCTCTCTTAACCAGAACGACACTGTATTCTTCAACACTGGTTTCTTCACCTTGTCAGTAAAGACAAACAGGTTCTTGATAGCTGGCCTCAACCTAGCTGTTCTGGTCAGGTATTTCCTCAGGACTCTAATAGGGCACAGAAGCAGGTCTTTTTCAATGTCCAACTTGAGAATACAGGGGACCGAAAACTCCTGGAACCCCTACTGTAGGGTTCTTGGTCTTAGCTACAAAGGACGGGACAAACTTAAATGTCGCCTCCTTCCAGGCCTTCGTGTGAGAAACTTCATAGGGTGGGCCATGTATCTCGCTCACCTTTTTGGCCTAGGCGAGGGCCGGAAGGAACTTCAACATTAGGTCTCTATCAAGGACATTCTTGAGTAGCTCAAAAGGGGGTCCAATCAGGAACTCCAACACCCTGGAAAGGTCCCACTCTGGGGCTTTAGGGGCTGTGTGGGATAGGCCTGCTCAAAGTTCCTGATGAGCATGTTCAGTGGCCTTGATGCTCCTAAATTCAACTCCTTGAGGGTAACTACTTGGCCTAACGCTGCTCTGTACTCCTTCACCGCTAGGATCGAGAGGTCTACATCCAACCTGAGGTGCAGCACGAAGTCAGCTATCTGCGGGATGGATGCTTTGAGGGGCCTGGTGTGTTTCTTCTGGCACCACTTCCCAAACCAGGCCCACTTCACTTAGTAAACAGCTGCCGACAACTCCCTTAGATAGCCCGGCATCTGCGACGCTGCCCTCCGGAATAAGCCCTCCGGACTCGGGTGACGCTGGATAACCTCGACCCGAGAAGGGAGTGTTTTTCCAGCCCATCATGAAACCTTTTGAAGGGGGATTGCCTCAGAGGGTCTTCCCTGAGAGGAAGGCGGCCGTGGTTCTTCGCTCGCTAGTTCCAGCAGGCCCAAAAAACATTCCCTGTCCAGCCACCACGGAGGCACCAGGGTTGAGGTTTGCTCCTTTGACTTCCCTTAACCTGTTTAAGATTTGATGGAGGAGGTTGAAGGGGGGAAGGCGTAGGCATCCAGGACGTCCCAGGGTGCTGGAAGGCATCCTCCATGACTACTGTCAGGTCTGGCACCGGAGAACAAAACACAGAGAGTTTGATGTATTGTTGCAAATAGGTCTAGGGAGGGGGAGTCCCACATATTTATTCATCAAGCGACTTGCCACGTCCAGGACCACTCTGTGCTTAAGATCTGGCCTGTTCTGCTTAACCCGTCTGCCACCACATTCCTTTCCTGGGATAAACCTAGCTGTCACCGACGACCCTCTCTCCGCGGCCGCTCCCAGGATATCCGAGATCCGACTGCACAGTGCCTGAGACTTGTGGCCCCCCTGCTTCCTGATGTATGCCACCACCATAGCATTGTCGCACATCGAGTTGTTGCACAAGGGCTACAGCTCTCCCTTGTATTAGACCATCCAATGACAGGAGTGCTCTCTGAACCGCCCAAAATTCCAGCTCAATGTGGAGAGCCTTCTCCTCGGGGGGTCCAGGTTCCCGAACGGGTCTCCTGGAGTAGGTGTGCTCCCCATCAATCCTTGGAAGAGTCCATAAAAAAGAGAAGCTCCGGAGGAGGGTCCTACAGTGACACGCTTTTCTGGTTGTTGGCCCGGTCTGTCCATCATTTTAGTGCCTCCCTGGTTGACTGGGATGGTAGGAACTTGTTGGTTGAGCCTACCTTGGACTTCAGGTCCCACTGGACTGGGCGGATCTCAAGCCTGCCACACGGCACCGGCTTCTCCAGGAACACTAGGTGCCCCACTAGTCTCTGCCAATCCATTAAGGGTTTTGCATTGCCCTTCGGGAACAGTGCAGCGACCTCGTCTGGGCAGTCGAGACGTTCCTTGGTAGGGAAGGCCCCGGCTTCCACTGTGCATATTTCCATACCCCAGGTAAATCAATCTTGTTGACGGGGAAATCAGAGATTTCTCCCAATTGAAGACGACTCACAGCTCCTCGCAAAGCGACAGGAGCTCGTCTCTCTGTTTCATCAAGTCTTCCCTTGAGAAGGAAAGAAGCAACAAGTCATCCAGGTACAGCAGGAGTCTGATGCCCCTCTTGTGATACCACTGGGAGACCAGGGCGAAGAGTTTACTGAAGACCTGCATGTAATCTCTTTCTAAGAGGACTGCTAAGACAGTCACAGGTGTCTCCATTCTGAAGGATGTCTTAAGGATGAGCACATTGAGGGCAGAGAGGTCTATCACTGGCCGCCAGCTGTCCGTGGCCTTGTCCACTAAGGGGCGACTGAAAAAGCCTAGTGACTCCCAGTCCACCTTCTGCAGGGCCGCCTTTCGCAACATTATCTCCTCCAGTGGTCTTCTCCGTAGCTGATCCTTCGGTTGGAGGGAGGGGCGTCCCGCCCACTGATGAGGAGTGGAAAGTCGCCTTGGAAGGGGATATGGTAGCCTTCCCTTGGGGCTTGAACCGTCTAATGGTCAACCACGTGTTTTGCCCAGCTCCACCATTTCTGTGAGAAGCAAACCGCAACCCGTGGGACCTGAAGGGACGGGAAGTCTCTCTTCCTATCTCCCCTTAGAGAAATGGCCTTGGCGTGGTCTGTGGCTAATGGTGGGTCTGGTGCGGGAGGAAGTGACAGTGGAGGGGACCCCCGAGGGGGGACATGTTACTGACGTCCATCCATTCATCGAAGGTTCTGCCTGAAGCTGAGCAGGCTGGGACCGGAACGGAGGCCTAGGGCTGGAGTCTCTGGGGTGAGAGCCGACCAGCTTCCCAGTGATGGCCCTGTGAAGAACTGCATTTTGGTTGGCCCTACGCAACTTCAAGAGGATGTCGGCAACTACATCCTTTGGCAAGAGGGCCTCTCCCAGCACTGTTGAGTTCCAAAGAAGACGGGCTTCCCGATTTGGAATCTTCTTGGCGAGCTGGGTCAGGATGGAGCTTCTTCGGCGCAGGATCCAGTTCGCCCACTGGGTGAGGGCCTGGGCAGAGAGGAAGCTGACTGCCTTGACCAAGGACCACAACAACCCATGCAGCTGGTTCCTCTCGCCTTGGAAGGGGGTATGGTAGCCTTCCCTTGGGGCTTGAACCGTCTAAGGGTCAACCCCGTGTTTTCCTCAGTTTCACCATTTGTGAGAGTCAACCCCAACCCGTGGGACCTGAAGGGACGGGAAGTCTCTCTTCCTATCTCCTCCTGAAGAAATGGCCTTGGCATGGTCTGTGGCTAATGGTGGGTCTGGTGCAGGATGAGGTGACAGTGGAGGGGACCCCCGAGGGGGACATGTTACTGACATCCATCCATTTGTCGAAGGTTCTGCCTGAAGCCAAGTAGGCTGGGACTGGAACGGAGGCCTAAGGCCGGAGTCTCTCGGGCGATAGCCAACCAGCTTCCCGGTGGTGGCGCTGTGAAGAACTGCATTTTGGTTATCTCTACGTCACTTCTCGAGGATGTTGGCAACTACATCCTCAGGGAAGAAGGATTTTCCAAACACTGGAGAGTTCCAAAGAAGACGGGCTTCCCTATTTGGAATCTTCTTGGCGAGCTGGGCCAGGATGGAGTCTCTTCGGCGCAGGATCCAGTTCGCCCACTGGGTGAGGGCCTGGGCAGAGAAGAAGCTGACTGCCTTGAACAAGGACCACAACTATTCACGAAGCTGGCCCCTCTCGCCTTGGAAGGGGATATGGTAGCCTTCCCATGGGGCTTGAACCCTCTTAAGGGTCAACCCCGTGTTTTGCTCAGTTTCACCATTTCTGTGAGAGGCAACCCCCAACCCGTGGGACCAGAAGGGACGGGAAGCCTCTCTTCCTATCTCCTCCAGAAGAAATGGCCTTGGCGTGGTCTGTGGCTAATGGTGGGTCTGGTGCGGGATGAGATGACAGTGGAGGGGACCCCCAAGGGGGACATGTTACTGACGTCCATCCATTCATCGAAGGTTCTGCCTGAAGATGAGCAGGCTGGGACCGGAACGGAGGCCTAGGGCTGGAGCCTCTGGGGTGAGTGCCAACTAGCTTCCCGGTGGTGGCCCTGTGAAGAACTGTGTTTTGGTTAGGTCTACGCCACTTCTCAAGGATGTTGGCAACTACATCCTCGGGGAAGAGGGATTCTACCAACACTGGAGAGTTCCTGAGAAGACTGGCTTCCCTATTTGGAATCTTCTTGGCGAGCTCGGTCAGGATGGAGTCTCTTCGGCGCAGGATCCAGTTCGCTCACTGGTTGACGGCCTGGGCAGAGAGGAAACCGACTGCCTTGACCTAGGACCACAACAACTCGCGCAGCTGGTCCCTTTCGACATCTGTCTTGATAGGGCGGCTGGTAAAAGCCAAGACGGCCCCTGTCCAGATGTCATACCAGAAGGCTACATGTGACACCGACCACAACATGGCCTCCATAGTGTGTGGAGAGAGAGAGAGAGAGAGAGAGAGAGAGAGAGAGAGAGAGAGAGAGAGAGAGAGAGAGAGAGAGAGAGTTTTATTTTCTTATTCTTTGCCATTTAACATGAAGTTTTAGAATCTAAGATTGTAGCTTAATTATATTTAAACATTAGAAAAATGACCAACTGAAAATTGTTTAGCCAAATTGTTTACAATGATCATTACAGCTAGTGGATTGAGACCGGATATTCATTTAAAAGAAAATTA
>NW_027170581.1:10000-12500 GCF_036898095.1 Palaemon carinicauda
AAAGCAAACCTTGGCCTGGAGGAAGAGATTCTTAAAGGAGAGAGAGAGAGAGAGAGAGAGAGAGAGAGAGAGAGAGAGAGAGAGAGAGAGAGAGAGAGAGAGAGAGATAGAGATTCTTAAAGCAAAACTTTACTTTTCCAACTAGGGCTGTAGCTTAGCTAGTAATAATAATAATAATAATAATATTAATAATAATAATATTTCTATTTGTAGCAGATCAACATGGGATATTCCCTTTACAGACGACAAGCTTTCATTTCTCATATCCGTCTTCCAGAGATAGGCAGCAATTGAATTGTTTTCTCCCATTTCAAAGATCGTTCCTCTCCATAACAAGACTAGAAATCTTGGCTCGATTCTATACTTGTTGTTGAATGGGTCGCTTGTCAAATATTTTCATTTTAAAGCTTTTCGTATGTATTTATCATGAGGGTCATCTTTCCAGACACATCGATTGCTTTCTGGGATGTTTAAAAGTTTCTGTTGATGCTACAATTCTGGATTAATTGAATAGATAACTACCTTTATTGAACATGAAGTAGATGTTATATTAATAGACGAAAACATGGTAAGGTATGTAGATAAAGAAATAATTAAACAAATGTTGAAACAAGCAACAGATAACAGGTACTTTATGTTTAATGGCGAGTACTATAAACAGATGTGTTGGCAATGGGACAACCTTATAGTGCCTCACTAGCAAATGCTTTCCTATGTTATTACGAAGAGAAATAGTCAGAACAATGTCCAATGGATTTCAAGTCTATATTCTAAAGACGGTATGTGGATGACACCTATATAATATTTAAGAAAATTGTATAAAAAGTAGAAAATATGTCGTGGATTGTATTGCTGAAGGCCCTACAATTTCTTCTTTCTTCTTCTTATTACCACCTACAAAACTCAACCTGGCCCTTGAGACTTGATTGACAGGTGGCCTCCCCCCCCCCCCCAGACCTATGGAAAATCGAGCCAATATTCCCACGCTCGAGCTCAGAGGCAAGACAGGGCTATGCCACGAATTGGACAAAAAGGAAAAGATCGGGAATGAACGAAAGTTGACAAGAATAATTGATAAATATTAAATGAAGATAGAAATAAAGGGAGATAATAGCATAATTAAGCGTTATAATGAAGAAAATAAACAGTCCTAAAACACAATGTGAATTTATATATATATATATATATATATATATATATATATATATATATATATATATATATATATATATATATATATATATATATAAAGTAAAGAAATAATCATTATTTCTTTAACCAAAAGCTTAAACTAGAAACCTTGAAGAAGCTAAGGAAACACGAGGATTCCTGCAGGAAACACATTGACGCCACTAAGGCAATTGCTTTAATGTAAATTATATATATATATATATATATATATAATATATATATATATATATATATATATATATATATATATATATATATGTATATGCAACCTAACCGGATTCCTTTCTAGTAAAACAATGGCTGACGACATTAAAAAGAGATTTGTAATAACAAAATCTTCTACAATAAAAGGAATAATTTCTAAGATTGATCATTATTATTATTATTATTATTATTATTATTATAGAAGAAAATATTTATATTGATTATAATCATAAGTGTTAGTGATACATATTCATAACAGCTTATGTCAGCAAGATTACTGTATACCATGTGGGGAAGAGAGAGAGAGAGAGAGAGAGAGAGAGAGAGAGAGAGAGAGGAGTGTAGTACGTTTCTATCTCCATGCTATAATGATCCTTATGACAAGGAGCAATAAGGTTGCTTTCTTTAGTCTGTTGGAAGTTGCATAGGCCTTTTGAAAAATTAAACCATCCTGTCTTTACTTCACACCTTTTATACTTCTTAGAAATAGCACTCTCTCTCTCTCTCTCTCTCTCTCTCTCTCTCTCTCTCTCTCTCTCTCTCTCTCCCAGACCATCCAAGACTGGAAGATGCAAAATACACCGGAAGATGCATTAGCAACTCTCTGGTGGATATACGAGGTGCCTCACACTGAGGGACCTGGGGGAACCCAAACAAAAAATAAGGCAATAAGGTAACGCTCTCTCTCTCTCTCTCTCTCTCTCTCTCTCTAAAACGACTCACCTTCTATAACCACCTACATTGAGAAGTATTCTTTTATGCTTCTTAGAAATAGCTCTCTCTCTCTCTCTCTCTCTCTCTCCTCTCTCTCTCTCTCTCTCTCTCTCTCTCTCTAAAACGACTCACCTTCTACAACCACCTACATTGAGAAGTATAAAAGAAAATGCAATGTTCAATTAAAGATCTAAATTTAAGAGTTATTACAAAGCACTACAAAATATTACTGGTCCTGTACTCACCAACCAATGGCATGGAGCTTCGTCTCGCTTTTCCTGTTGAAAGAGAAAAGACAAGATTAGTCTAATGATTTTGTTTCAAATCTACAAAATATCCTTAGTTCATATAGTAGCCAGATGAGGCATATATTATTATTATTATTACTATC
>NW_027170581.1:17500-25000 GCF_036898095.1 Palaemon carinicauda
TTAATGCCTTCCTTAAGGTACACACACACACACACACTCACTCACTCGCACGCAGAGAGAGAGAGAGAGAGAGAGAGAGAGAGAGAGAGAGAGAGAGAGAGAGAGAGAGAGAGTTCAAGCTGGCCACATAACGAGAGTAAGGGTAACGACGATTTGAATCGAGAGAGAGAGATATTCAAGCTGGCTACATTACGAGAGAGAGAGAGAGAGAGAGAGAGAGAGAGAGAGAGAGAGAGAGAGAGAGAGAGTTCAAATACTCGATATCCTTACGAGAGAGAGGGAGAGAGAGATTCAAGCTGGCTACATTACGAGAGAGAGAGAGAGAGAGAGAGAGAGAGAGAGAGAGAGAGAGAGAGATTCAAATACTCGATATCATTACGAGAGAGAGAGAGAGGGGGGAGAGAGAGAGAGAGAGAGAGAGAGAGAGAGAGGGGGGGGGGGGAGAGAGCCAGCTTGAATCTACCTCTCTCTCCCCCCCCTCTCTCTCTCTCTCTCTCGTAATTTTATCATTATTGATCGATTTATTTTTTCATAATGGCATTGTTTAGAGGTTGAATTAGACGATAATAATATTATTGATAACAGAATATCTCGAGACCTTATATCTCCAACACATTCTCCAGTAACATTCTTTATTATTCTCCAACAAACGTTTCTCCAACACTTAGAAATATATCTATAATACCCAGCTAGTGCCTTTTTTCTCTCCAACACTTTACAATATCTTCATCACTGTCTTTCACTACGCCAACAGTCTCCAACGAAAATCTCCTACATTCAATTTTCTCCAACAATTCTATTTCCGTCAATCTCCAACACCCAATATGTATCAGATAATGGCTTCATGTGTGTGCGTGTATGTATGTATGTAAGTGTATGTGCGTTATACATTAACAACAAACCGTTTGCACTCCACTGCAGGACATGGGCCTCAGACATGTCCTTAGTCATGCCTGGTGTTTGGCCAGTTTCATCACCACACTGGACACTGTGAATTGATGATGGTAGGAGGCTTTAGTCTGATCGCTCACAGCAAACCTACCTAGTATGGTTGGCCTTGATTAGTACAGCCTGGCTGATTATGTCGATATGCAAATCCTTTCGCTACATATCTAAGAGGAAAATATAGAATAGTGTTTTAATAGAACTTAAAACGTAAGTATAGTAATAATAGAATTAATTGAAGAAATATATGATTAAACTATACGGAGATGAGCTGGGACTCGTGTGTGGGGGTGGGGGGGGGGGGGGGTTAGACTAGGAGTTGTGGTGAGGTAACCGTTGAACCCATATCAGCTGATGGCGTTTCAATGTTGGCGGTCAAATTTAACTCATTTGGGCCGGTAAATAACCTGTTGCTATTATGATATCGATTATAATACATTCAACGCTTTGCGTGTGGCTTCTGGGATCCTGTAATATAACCTGTTATATGTATTATACGAGATATGTGTAGGCCAATGTTTTCTGTGTACGAAACCCTCTCTCATGTTCTTTTGTTTGTTCAAGGTAGATATATTGATTGATAGCTTTAAACTGCCATCTGCTACTACTCCCAATAATGATAATAATAATAATAATAATATTAATAACAACAACAATAATAATGTTTATTGGACAAAAATATCTACATAAAAATATTTCCAATAAAGAATCGGTCCAAACCCATATGAAGCAGAGCTCTTCGGGAACAATACAACTAAAATTATATTGTGATTAATAATGCAATTAAAATTTATATGCATATACAGAATATGTACATACTTTACATACACACACATTTATATATATATATATATATATATATATATATATATATATATATATATATATATATATATGTGTGTGTGTGTGTGTGTGTGTGTGTGTGTGTGTGTGTGTGTGTGTGTACAAACGGAGAGCTTCAGTGCATAGTTGTTATGAGATTTCTGTTTTTTTTTTTAAGATCGAACGCTGTGTAATGCCTTTAGCTAAGCGAGCTGAATATTCCAATGTTCAATACCGTTATAGAGTTATCTTGCTTGAGGGTATAATCGATCACACTTTTCTATATTATTTCTCTGCCTATTGTTTTTTTTTAAGTTTTTATAATTTATATATTAAAGATTTATTTTAATGTTGTTCTTGAAATATTCTAGTTTGATTGTTCATTTCTTCTCGTAATATATTTATTTTCCTGTTTCCTTTACCCACTGGGCTATTTTCCCTGTTGGAGCCCTTTGGCTTATAACTTCTTGCTTTTCCAACTAAGGTTGTAGCTTTTAACACGTATGAAAGGAAGAGTTAAGTTGGCGTTTCTTGTTCCATGTGGATGAAGTGATTGTTACTTCCGCCAACGAAATTAGAAGGAGGTTATGTGTTACCCCCTGTATGTCTTTGTGTTTGTTTGTGAACAGCTTCCTGGCAACAATTTCAATCGTAGGGTAATGAATCTTGCAGGGATTAACTGATATGTAAAAGGCTGGAAATGGTTAAATTTTGAAAGGTCAAGGTCGAGACCTTATACCTGAATACACACAATCTCCAACAACATTCTTTATTATTCTCCAACAAATGTTTCTCCAACACTTGAAATTATATCTTTAATACCCAGCTAGTGCCTTTTTTCCTCTCCAACACATTACCATATCTTTCAACACTGTCTTTCACTACGCCACCAGTCTCCAACGAAAATTCCCGGGACCTCTTTCTCCAACAATTTTATTTCCATCGCTCTTTCCATCTATCTCCAACACCCAATATGTATCAGATAATGGCTTCATGTGTGTGTGTGCGTGTGTCTATGTATGTGTGTGTGTGCGTTATACATCAACAACAAACCGTTTCCACTCCACTGCAGGACATGGGCCTCAGACATGTCTTTAGTCATGCCTGGTGTTTGGCCATTTTCATCACCACACTGGCCACTGTGAGTTGATGATGGTGGGAGACTTTAGTCTGAATGATTACAGCAAACCTACCTAGTATGGGTGGCCTTGATTAGTACAGCCTTGCTGATCATGGCGAGATGCAAGTCCTTTCGCTACATATCTAAGAGGAAAATAAGAAATAGAAGTGTTTTAATAGAACTGAAAACGTAAGTATAGTAATAATAGAATTAATTGAAGAAATATATGATGAAAAAGCAAAATGAGAATATGATTAAACTCGTAACCACCTCTCTTGCCTCCTCACTAGACCCAGCTTATAGCCTTCCTCGTCAACATGACGATGGTGTTTGAGTAGGAAATGACTTCCAATTGAAAATCGTTATTTTAATCTGAACTATGAATTACACAAGAGTCTGGATTCACGATTTTAATAAACAGAGAAGGGAAAATAAGTTAATTTTGAAATTAATGTTGCCAGTCTCGTTTGTACGGCGACAGATTTAATGAATATCTGCATATTTCACAAGTCTTTAGATTCTTTGATGGGAACATCCTTCCTGGATTCAGACTCAAATAAACAAACGTCGAACTATAGACAACCTCAATCTCCTTTTTACCAGCTATTATAATTGCTTCAGATATGATAAAGTTCACGAAAAATCGTTGTCCCTTTCATTCCAGAATTAACTAGCATTTGCATAAGATATATTGTTTAAATGTACATACGATTCTTTTCACATTTGAAATTTTCTCTATATCTTTTATATATATATATATATATATATATATATATATATATATATATATATATATATATGTGTGTGTGTGTGTGTGTGTGTATATAACTAAATGGTGATTAAATAGGTTGCAAAGCACAAAAAAGAATAGGCCTACCCACTATTTTATTACCATCCATTTGCAGTTGATTGCCATAACTTCCATTTATTTAATCCATTTTTGCTCCGAAACACCTCCCAATAAATTGTTGATTAGTAATGGCTGGAAACGAACAATTGAACGCGTACCCCTTCATTATTATTATTATTAAATGCTAAGCCACAACCCTAGTTGGAAAAGCAGGATGCGATAAGCCCAGGGGCCCCAACAGGGAAAATAGCTCAGTGAGGAAAGGAAATAAAGAAAAAAAATATTTTCAGCATAGTAACATCAAAATAATATTTCCTATTAAAACTATAAAAACTTTAACAAAACAAGAGGAAGCGAAACTAGAGTACCCTCAAGCAAGAGAACTCTAACCCAAGACAGTGGAAGCCATGGTACAGAGGCTATAACACTACCCAAGAACTGATGAAAAATGGCGTAATCTTGGGTGAAGACGCTCAAGCCGCCGCGATTTTTTAAAACAATATCTTTCAACACTGTCTTTCACTAAGCCACCAGTCTCCAACGAAAATTCCCGGGACCTCTTTCTCCAACAATTTTATTTCCATCGCTCTTTCCATCTATCTCCAACACTCAATATGTATCAGATAATGGCTTCATGTGTGTGTGTGTGTGTGTGTGCGTGTGTCTATGTATGTGTGTGTGTGCGTTATACATCAACAACAAACCGTTTCCACTCCACTGCAGGACATGGGCCTCAGACATGTCCTTAGTCATGCCTGGTGTTTGGCCATTTTGATCACCACACTGGCTACTGTGAATTGATGATGGTGGGAGACTTTAGTCTGAATGATTACAGCAAACCTACCTAGTATGGGTGGCCTTGATTAGTACAGCCTTGCTGATCATGGGTATATGCAAATCCTTTCGCTACATATTTAGGAGGAAAATAGAACTTAAAACGTAAGTATAGTAATAATAGAATTAATTGAAGAAATATATTAAGAAAAAGCAAAATGAGAATATAATTAAACTATCCGGAGATAAGCTTGAGGGACTCGTGTGTGTGTGTGTGCGTGTGTGTGTGTGTGGGGGGGGGGGGGGGTTAGACTGGGAGGCTGAGCTGTCGGTCTGTGGGAAAGAAGTATCGAGGTAACCGTTCAACCCATATCAGCTGATGGCGTTTCAATTTTGGCGATCAAATTAAACTTATTTCGAGCCTCTAAACGACCTGTTTCTATTATGATATCGATTATAATACATTAAACGTTTTGCATGTGGCTTCTGGGATCCTGTAATATAGCCTGTTATATGTATTATACGAGATATGTTTAGGCCAACGTTTTCGGTGTGTTCGAAACCCAATTCACGTAATCATAAGTTTAGACATCGTTGTCACAGAGACTTCTTGTTTGAGTGTTCAAGGTAGATATTTTGATTAATAGCTTTAAGCTGCCATCTACTACTACTGCCAATAATAATAATAATAATAATAATAATAATAATAATAATAATAATAATAATAATAATGTTTATTGGACAAAAATATCTACATAAAAAGATTTCCAATAAAGATTCGGTCCAAACCCATATGAAGCAAAGCTCTTCGGGAACAATACAACTAAAATTATATTGTAATTAATAATGAAATTAAAATTTATATGCATATACAGAATATGTACATACAGTACATACATAAATAGGCCTACGCACACACACACACACACACACACACACACATATATATATATATATATATATATATATATATATATATATATATATATATATATATATATATATATATATACACACACACAAACGGAGAGCTTCAGTGCTGTTGCACTTTTCTATATTATTTCTCTGCCTCTTGTTTTTTTTAAGTTTTTATAATTCATATATTAAAGATTTATTTTAATGTTGTTCTTGAAATATTCTAGTTTGATTGTTCATTTCTTCTCGTAATATATTTATTTTCCTGTTTCCTTTACCCACTGGGCTACATTTCCCTGTTGGAGCCCTTGGGCTTATACCATCCTGCTTTTCCAACTAAGGTTGTAGCTTTTAACACGTATGAAAGGAAGAGTTAAGTTGGCGTTTCTTGTTCCATGTGGATGAAGTGATTATTACTTCCGCCAATAAGTTGGAAGGAGGTTATATTTTACCCCCTTTTTGTCTTTGTGTTTGTTTGTGTGTGTGTTTGTTAGCGAACAGCTTCCTGGCCACAATTTTAATCGTAGAGTAATGAAACTTGCAGGGATTAACTGATACGTAAAAAGCTGGAAGTGGTTCATTTTTGAAAGGTAAAGGTCAAGGTCACGGTCAGGCAAAATGTGCAATTCACGTAATCAGCCATAAGTTTGGACATTGTTGTCACAAAGACTTCAAACTTGGTTCATATTTGAGTGAATGAAAATCCACGCCAATTAATACATGTTAATATCTAAGGACAAGGTTAAGGTCAAGCTAAAGGTCGATAAATAAGCTGCCGCAGCGGAGGTCTGCACTCTTTTTAAATATTTTTTTCGTCTTAAAACAGGATATTCGTTTAATGCAAGTGTTTGAAAGATCATATTCATTAAGGGGAACTGATAGGTGTCTTCCAGCTTCAATATCAAGAGAGACACAGGTGGGTGGGGCTGTATGAGCTAAGTAATCACTTGCGCTTATGATTCTTACCAGTCTTAATTTGCCTTACCGCTAGCGGCTGCAGGCGGTATCTACTGCTACTCCCTTACGCCGTCATGCAGTAATGTAAATGAGATGCTAATGACTGATACAATTGTTTTTAGGATATATAAAGGGAAATTATCCTTTTAATTTCATATATGATAGACATTACTTTGGAAATTTTAATAACTATCATTATTGTCATATTCGCCTAATATGAGAGAGAGAGAGAGAGAGAGAGAGAGAGAGAGAGAGAGAGAGAGAGAGAGGAGAGAGAGAGAGTTATTTCAGTTCCAAACGGGAAGTAAACACCTAATCAAGCTGATGTGAGATTCATTTTCCTTCTAAAGTAAAGTAGATTAGTCAAGTTTATAAGTAGAAACGTTACTCCTATTTAAGTGCTCGGTCTTATAAGTGACTTAATCGCATTAAGTAATTCCGTATGCAACTTTGACAAGGCAGTGAGACGTTGTTTTTTTATTTACTTAGTACGAGATATATCATTATTATTACGAGTCAAGTATTTTAAATTATTATTATTATTATTTTTATTATTACTATTATTATTATTATTATCATTATTATTATTATTATCATCAATTACATCATCATCAAGTACGGGGTGTTCGATGTCGAACGACCGTGGCCCTCTGCACAAAACTTCTCCATTCATTCCGGTCTTGAGCCTTCCTTTCCAACTCCACCATCGTTAGCCCGCACTTCTCCATGATATTGTCACTCAATCTAGTTTTAGGCCTTCCTCTCGTTCTTGTACCATAGACTGATCCAATTAGTAGTGTTCTTTCCAGAGTATTGTGTTTCCGAATCTGGTGTCCAATAAAAGTTAGTTTTCTTTCATCCCAAATGTCAAGTAATCTTTTTTCGATATTGATCTTTTGTAGAACTTCCACGTTAGTCTTTTTCTCAATCCAGCTTATCCTAAGGACTCTTCTGTAACACCATAGTTCAAAACTTTCTAATCTTTTCCGATCTGTAGCTTTTAAAACCCATCATTCTGAGCCGTATGATGCGATGGGGAGAACAAGTGATTTGAGAAGCCGCTTCTTTGTGTTTAGAGTGATATGTCTGTCTTTCCACACATTGCTTAGTGCGATGG
>NW_027170581.1:30000-52500 GCF_036898095.1 Palaemon carinicauda
TAATCATTTTCGTGTAAAACACACTATACAGAATAGGCGTTGCCCATTGATTCATCGATTAGAAGTTAGCATACTGTATTTATTTCTAGTTATTGACATGCTAGCAGTATTTGACTGTATTTCATTTTTCAAATCCTGCGAAATACATAGTGCCCGTGTGTATTTATGATTATATTTAAGGCTATATATACACGAATACATACGCATATGCATATACATATGTATATATGCATGTGTGTATACTGCACTCGTTTATATATATATATATATATATATATATATATATATATATATATATATATATATATATATATATATATATATATATATATGTTTTTTCAATGCATTCCCATTTCTTTGGCGTTTTGGTAACTGATGAATAACACATTCATTCGTAATAATGTTTTCATTTCCTACTTTATCCATTTCAAATAACTTCCAGCCTTTCCAAATCTTCTTCACTGTGTCTCTACAACTTTATGTAATCTAATGGTAACGTTAAGTGATGATTTCAGTAAACTATTTTACAAATGTGGAGCTGCAAGCTTCCAGTGAGGCATTTTTAAAGCCATTTCTGAGAAGCAAACCGTAGCAATAGCTGGTCAATTTTAAGTATTTTCTTGAGCTTAGGCATCTGTTCTAAACATTTGCTTTTTATTCATTGAACTAAAACAACGACTGTAAAATCCAAACAAAAGCATTTGTTCGCTGTTTTATTCATCTGGCGTGGTTTTAGTGTGCGTGTTTGTCACGTGCTCACGTGCTGGACTCGTGATCGGTAGTTGCTTCACCCATAGCGTTATAGTTTGTGCCTGTAGCATATTGTATACATTTAGCATATGAAATAGAATATGACAAGTGCATATAGACACATACTCAATTGCATACACATACAGGCATACGCATACATTCTCCCACAGCACACAGCATAACAGACACAATATCACAAACACACGCATATGGAAATGTGGTATATAATTACTTCCCCTGATGAGGGATCTCTCTCTCTCTCTCTCTCTCTCTCTCTCTCTCTCTCTCTCTCTTGGACATATTGAAACCCACGTTGCCTGTTTTAGGTGATTGGAATATTTTCATGTCTAGGCCACTTAAGCATTTCGAATATCCCAGGAAATTATTATTATTATTATTATTATTATTATTATTATTTTCGTTACTGTTATTATTCATGGAACTAAAATGTCAAGCAGATCATTAGTACTTAAGTAATCTTGTATTTAAAAAAGTGAAAGAAACCTCTCTCTCTCTCTCTCTCTCTCTCTCTCTCTCTCTCTCTCTCTCTCTCTCTCTCTCTCTCTCTCTCTTTCTTAAAAGATGATTATTTGAAGTTTTGTTGACCATCGTATGATTTCCATTTATTTCTCCCATCATTAGATTTATTTAGCTTCATCAAAACATATAATTCAGAAGTACGTTGCATATATAGTGTGTATCAGACTTAAACATTGAGTAAGGTCCACTGAAGTATTCGAATTTTACATTTACCTTAGGAATACGAAGACTGGCTGTTTAAGATGCACTAACATTACAACGCCATTGAACTTAACAAGACATCCAAGTGTAGAGAAATCCCTATTATTATTATTATTATTATTATTATTATTATTATTATTATTATTATTATTACTATCCAAGCTACAACCCTAGTTGGAAAAGCAAGATGCTATAAGCCCAGGGGCTCCAACAGGGAAAAATAGCTTAGTGAGGAAAGGAAATAAGGATATAAATAAATGAAGAGAACAAATTAACAATAAATCATTCTAAAATAAGAAACAACATCAAAACAGACATGTCATATAATAAACTATCAACAACATCAAAAACAAATATGTCATAAATAAACTATAAAAAGACTATGTCTGCCTGGTCAACAAAAAAGCATTTGCTCCAACTTTGAACTTTTGAAGTTCTACTGATTCAACCACCCGATTAGGAAGATCATTCCACAACTTGGTCACAGCTGGAATAAAACTTCTAGAGTACTGCGTAGTATTGAGCCTGGTGATGGAGAAGGCCAGGCTATTAGAATTAACTGCCTGCCTAGTATTACGAACAGGATAGAATTGTCCAGGGAGATCTGAATGTAAAGGATGGTCAGAGTTGTGAAAAATCTTATGCAACATACATAATGAACTAATTGAACGACGGTGCCAGAGATTAATATCTAGATCAGGAATAAGAAATTTAATAGACCGTAAGTTTCTGTCCAACAAATTAAGATGAGAATCAGCAGCTGAAGACCAGACAGGAGAACAATACTCAATACAAGGTAGAATGAAAGAATTAAAACACTTCTTCAGAATAGATTGATCACCGAAAATCTTGAAAGACTTTCTCAATAAGCCTATTTTTTGTGAAATTGAAGAAGACACAGACCTTATATGTTTCTCAAAAGTAAATTTACTGTCGAGAATCACACCTAAAATTTTGAAAGAGTCATACATATTTAAAGAAACATTATCAATACTGAGATCCGGATGTTGAGGAACCACCGTCCTTGACCTACTTACAATCATACTTTGAGTTTTGTTAGGATTCAACTTCATTAAAATCTCCGAAGGGATTGGTGTAATCCTAATATCGCATTAACCAATTCATAAACTATAGAATATATTGCTTAACTAAAACTAAAGTCAAAGAATGCTGTAGCTGAATTTTATCCCCATGTAGGTGTGCTGTACCATCTTGTATGTTATAACATGTATGCATTTGTGAACATGTTTTTGAATACACACTGTGATGGTATGAACCCTTTTGCAAGGCTCGAGAAATTTTAAATTACTTCTAAGCAAGTCTTTCATTTTGCGTTTACGTACATTTTGGCTTTGCATACGGTTTTGAGAGAGAGAGAGAGAGAGAGAGAGAGAGAGAGAGAGAGAGAGAGAGGGGGGGGGGTCCAATGATGTTATAAGTGGATTTTTTTTACAATTCACCTTCACTATCAACTTCATGTTAACTTTTGGTGTAACTATTCACGTTTGTTCAGTTTAGGGCCCCTGGAGGTTTTGAATTTAAGATACTTCCGTGTAACATGGAACTTACGTATACCCGTTTTTTCATTTAAGGACACGTTTGATATTCATTCATTCTTTATTACCTCGACTTGCCTATCCATTTCCGTGCCTTCTCCTATCCACCTTCTCCCTCTTCCAAACCGTCCCCTATCCACATGTCTTCTCCATCCCATATCCACCTGTGTTCTCCTATCCAGTGGATGGTCAAACCACATCTTACTGCCCGTCACTCACATGTCACTCTCCAAACGCCTCGAAGCTCCCTCTCTCTCTCTCTCTCTCTCTCTCTCTCTCTCTCTCTCCACCCACGCAGCCAAGACAACGAATTATTGTTTTCAATGTTTTGGGGGATTTGTAAGTGTACTATAACGATTCACGTTCATTTATAGGGAATCGAAGTCAATAATGCAGAAATGTAAGTGTGTTTTATAAGCTTCTGTGAATTTCCAATTTTTTATAAGTATCGACTGAATGAGATTGTTATGCATTGCTTTGTCTAAAAATTTATATTGGATGACCTTCGATCAAAGGGATTAACCGGTGATGAGTGGTGGGACAGAGGTAGATGGAGAAAGCTGACCAGAAACATCGACCCCACGTAGAAGTGGGAAAAGATGTAGACAAAGAAGAAGAAGAAGAAGATAGACTGAATACTTGGTAGCTTTGTTTCAAGAGAGAGAGAGAGAGAGAGAGAGGAGAGAGAGAGAGAGAGAGAGGAGGTTATCAAAGGATGTTATATTGAATTTTTTTACACCTCACCTTCACTATTTACTTAAAAGTATTTTTTTTTTGTGTAATTATACAGTGTGTGTGGTGTGTGCTCAGGTTAGGGCATCTGAAGGATTTGAATTTAAGATATTTTCCCTCATAATTTGTTTTTATAGAGGAGGTGAAGGTAAACTGGGTCCGTATGAGCCTCATTAAATGTAGTTTTTATTTACCGATATTGAATATATTTTTTTATCTTGGTATATTTTTGTTTTATATCGCATTGGCTGATTCTCAAAACGCCTTATGTTGACTTGAGGATGTGCATGCGTTGGCTGATTGCGTCAAACATGAAAATTGGACCTCCACATGATTTTCGTCTTACAAAACTGGAACTGGTCTTCAAGGCCTCTATCCAATTTGTGATAATCTGTTGCCTTCAACCTTTGCATGGTCATCAAATATCTGTTTTTCAAATGCTGATATAATTGTTCATCCTAATGGGGAGGCTTAAAGACGTGCTTATAGGGCAACGGAAATATCTAGAATTGTGGTGGCCTTATGGAAGCGTCCCTGACTGGCGATCGCCGGACTTGGATTCGAGTCACGCTCAAACTAGATAGTTTCTTTAGTGTCTGCAACCTCACAAACCTTGTTAGCTAAGGAGGAGGCGTATGGGGGAGCCTGTAGATCTGCCTGTTGAGTGATCAACAGCCATTGCCTGGCCCTCTCTAGATCTAGCTAGGGAGGACGATCGTATAAGGATATATAGTCAGTCTCTAGGGAATTGTCCTGCTAGCTAAGGCAATGCCACTGTCCTTTATGAGTGGCCTTCAAACCTTTGGGGCAATCGCTTTTACTTGCCTCTGCCATTCATGAGTGACCTTCAAACCTTTAAAATCTAGCGTTAAATAGAATCGTGAATATTGCTCAAGAATGGTTGGTGAAGAATTTTCACTTGATTTTAGCCTTTATGTCGGTGTTTAGGTATTGAACTTTCTTTTTTCAACTTTTATTTAAAATAACAAAATACAATATTTACATTTTGTCAATTAAATAGTTGAACTCATGAATTCCTTTGTAACAAGTTTCTTCAATTTTTTCCTTATACAAATTTGACGCAAACCATCTCACATAATTTAAATCTTCCTCTAAGAAAACCAAGAGTATCATTTTCACTAAGTTTCTGCATACGGCTTATCCATATGCTATACACATAATTACAAATTGTATTGAACTGATGCAGATTCTACTACTATGGGCTGTTTGTTTGTGGTAGATTGCTTATGCTGGTGTAGAAAGAGACTCATTAGCTGTGGTCAGCAACTCTTCTAGGAGGACACTCCAAAACCAAACCATTGTTATCTAGTCTTGGGTAGTGCCTTGGCCTCTGTACCTTAGTCTTCCACTGTCTTGTATTAGAGTTCTCTTGCTTGAGGGTATACTCAGACACACTATTCTCTCGTCATTGTTTATATGTGACAGGCTACTTCTTTTAGCGTATATAGTTTATCTATTTCATATCCTTTCCTCACTGCGCTATTTTTCCTTGTAGGATTCCTCGGACTTATAGCATCCTGCTTTTCCAGCTAGGGTTGTAGCTTAGCAAGTAATAATAATAATGATAGCATAGCGATGGCTCTGTGCTATTGTGCAGGCCACGAGAGAGAGAGAGAGGAGAGAGAGAGAGAGGAGAGAGAGAATATGACACATTTGGTTATAGACCTAGAACAGGGGGTGGGGGATTGAGGTTGGGGGGAGTGTTGAGCTTGCCTGGGTGGACTCGCAGGGGAGAAGGTGGGGAGACGGGGTGGGGGGGGGGGGAGTTGGTTGGCAGTTTCTAAAAATAGATTCTGAAAGATGGTAGAGGGAAAAACGAAACCCATCGAATAAACAGAATAAGGAAAAGGAATAAGATCCAGAGGAATATTAGATATAATGGAATGAAAATGACTACATGGTGTTAGTTGTGATAAGAATATTTTAGATTTTGAAATAAGAGTGTCTGAGGAGGTATAGGGAATTTGTGATAAATATAGAGGATACGACATGGGCCAGGAAATTGACATAGAGAATAATGAAGTAAGGGAACGCAACAGAGAGAGAGGAAGAGAGAAAGGAGTTATTCTATGGTTATTAAATCTATTAAATAAATCTTAAGAGATTCTGTGCTTCTTTCAAGTAGTTTTGTTCGTTGTTCTGTTATAAGATAGATAGGAGATTGTGGGTTAGAGGTCACGAAATATTAGAAATATTCAATTTATTATTATTATTATTATTATTATTATTATTATTATTAGCTAAAACCATGACCCTAATTGGGAAAGCAGTATGCAGGAACAGTAAGTTATTCGATCCAGTAGCAGGCATCTATTATTTGAGAAACTGCAGGTCATGGCAGAGAAAAACAATATCTTCGAATTGTCCAGTTTAAGGTTTAAAGGGCCTCTCATGAATGGCAGAAGCAAGAAAACGGTGACATTGCCCTAGCAAGCAGGACAATGCCCTAGCGACAAACCATAATCACATGATCAGCGCCCAAGCCCCCCTCACCTCCCAAGCTAGGGCCAGGGAGGAACAGGTAATGGCTGCTGATGACTCAGCTGATAGACCTATAAGCTCCCCCATACCCTTCATCTTTAGCTGTCAACGATGGTAAGGTTGCAGCGACCAAAGGAACTAACGAATCCCAAGTGATCACCAGGCAGAGACGTTACCAATAAGGCCACAACAACATAATCAAGTTTCACTGGATAATGCAAAAATTTTATTTGTTTCGAGCATTGCTCTAAAATTTTTCTTGATAATTTCAATCTCAAACACAAGATACTTTCTTCTTGGTTAGGGTAGAAGAGACTCGTTACTTATGGTAAACAGCTCCTCTAGGAAAGGACACGCCAAAATCAAACCATTGTTGTTTTGGGTAGTGCCATAGCATCTGACTTGGGTTCGAGTTCTCTTGCTTGAGGGTACACTCGGTCACACTCTCTTGTTTCTCTTCCTCTTGTTATTTTTTTGAAGTTTTTACAGTTTATATATGACAGATCTAATTTATTGTTGTTACTGTTCTTAAAATGTTTTATTTTGATTGTTACTTTTCTTGTAGTTTCTTTATTTCCTTGTTTCACTTCCTCACTGGGCTATTTTTCCCTTGGGCATCTTTCTTTTCAATTAGGGTTTTAGCTTAGATTGTAATTATAATTATAATAATACTAATGAAATAGTAATCTGATAATAACAATAGAAAACCTCATTCCTCTGTCCTACCTTTCTCACAAGGAAATGGAAATAATTACAACTGATTCTAACAGACTGTGTCTTCTGCTAAAATATCCCAGGACTGTGCTTTCCAAACTGAATATAAATGCAAGGTAAATGCAAAGAGGGGTCACTTAAATCAGGGCCCAAAGAAATACCCAACTCAAGACATAAACACTAACAAACTCATAAATGTGAACTGGTTGGCCAAAAACCATTCCTAAAATGAAAAATCATGGTCAATTCTCTCTCTCTCTCTCTCTCTCTCTCTCTCTCTCTCTCTCTCTCTCTAAAAAGAGAGTAATTCAAAACACATGTCCAACACCAAATAATAAATGGAGGAACTTTAACGCAGGTCTCCTATCATCATGAAAACTATCTGGTTATTTCAGTTATTTGTAGGATTCTGATTTCGATTTTTTGATGTAACTCGGAATTGCCTTTATATATATATATATATATATATATATATTATATATTACATATATATATATTATATATATACTTTTTCATACCTCTTAGTTTGCTATAAAGTATGGAAAGAAACAATAGTTTTGATAGAGTAGGTAGGAAATATATATTCATGTATTCATATATATGTATATATATATATATATATATATACATATACATATATTATATATAAAATTACGTACTGTATACACACAAACACACACATACACACACACATATATATATATATATATATACAGCATAATAAAATACATGAAACATACATTAAACCCACATAATATTGAATAAACTCCACCTATCTCATTCGATATTACATGCAAAGTTGATATCCCATTGCATGAATCCCAGCGTATTTGAAAAGGCAGAACTTGGCCAGTATTTTAAATAAGACCATGGAAAGTATTTTGGGGATTTGGGGCTAATTTCACTGAAGATTTAGTAAACATGTTGTTTATGAAATCAATACAATCTGTTGAGGTATATATTAAAACAAAAAGGAATATTCATATGGTAATTACTTTGTTTATTATGCTCGAGGGTACATTCAGATACAGTATTCTATCTGTTTTCTTATTTCCCTTCCTTACTGGGTTATTTTCCATGTTACTTACTTACTTTACTTTGATGGCTGCTTTTCCGGTCCCCTACAGCAGGGGAACCCCACTCTCTACAGGACCACCACTGTCGTTTTACCTTGTTCGTTCACAGTATTTATCTTTTCAAGTCACACATTGTTCATTTACTGTTAAATCATCACTGTCAAAAGACTCATGAAATAAGAAAGTCTTCAGTTTCCTCTTTAAAGCCTTAATGTCTTCAATCATTCGAATGTTTCGTGGGAGCTTATTATATAGTCTCGGGGCCGCATATATAAAGACTCTGGAGCCTAAAGTAGACATAAATCTATAACTATTCTCGTGTCGACAGGATTTGTTGGCTGCGCAATATGAAGGAATTCTCTTAAGTATTTTGGACAACCGGTTCTGATAACTTGGTGGGTTATTGTACATATTTTAAATTCAATTCTCGCTTAAATCGGCAGCCAGTGTAAATCAATTAGTATAGGGGTGATCCTTTCTCTAGGTGGGACACTTTTTATCAGTCACCCTTATTAGTATCCTGCTTTCCCAATTACGGCTGTAGATTAACTAATAATAATAATAATAATAATAATAATAATAGTTATTAATATTATTGATATTATTAATATTGTTAATATTAGTATTATTAATATTAATATTATTAATATTATTATTATTATTATTAGTATTATTATTATTATTTTGATAATTCATAACCTCACCAATCTCTGCTTTAGAGAGAGAGAGAGAGGAGAGGAGAGAGAGAGAGAGAGAGAGAGAGAATTTCGTCTACCACCTCATCCAGTATCATGCAATTCTGCAACTCTGCATAGCTGTCAAGTCTCCTCTCAACTCTGGAAGCTCACCATCCTTGCAATAACTCCGCCTTGCCCATTGCAATGTTCCTCCCTTAGCTCGTATTTCTCATGAATGCTGGAATATTCATTTAGAAGTATTTTGTAATAGCAAACCCTTATCTAAGCTATAAATATGGTGAACTATAGATTAATACTTATTAGATTTATTTAGCGTTTAAAGATATCTAAAAAATGGGCGACCGTGCAACCTAAGATGCAAAGAGTCAGACCAAGGTCTCAATGTTGCCTCCCTAAACATCCTAAATGATTCAATATGAACTCTGATTGGTCGAGAATTTCCTCTGCTAGTCCGCCAATGTCAGCTCACAGTGCCATCCTCCGCTAACAGATATGGTAACGTAATTTTAACCGATAAACCATTAAGTGATGGAGAATATTTACTTATAAACATTGCTGTTTTTGTATATAATTTTTGGGAAAATATGTTGATAATACATAATTTACATCTAATTTAATGTTTTGTCTAATTTCAACTAATGATAAGGAAGCCAAATTTCGTAATCTATACTGAGAGAGAGAGAGAGAGAGAGAGAGAGAGAGAGAGAGAGAGAGCTAGGGGCCTTGTTTCATAATCCATGCAAATTGGTGCAATTGAATCCATTGCACAGAGTAAAGACACTACAGTACAGTATTCTAGGGTGAAAAAAAACAGTCAATATAATTTTCATAATCAGTGTTAAATGCCTTCAGCCCTTAATGTGAAGGATTATAGCGATGTATACTTGCATATCTTCTCAAGTTGTCTTGTGACAATTTTCTTTCCTGGCCAATCCTATATTAGTCTTATACCATGGTCTTTCACTTTCTTGGGTTAGAGTTCTCTTGCTTGAGGGTACACTCAGGCACACTGTTCTATCTAGTTTCTCTTCTTGTTTTGTTGAAGTTTTTATTGTTTATATAGGAAATATTTATTTTAATGTTGTTACTATTCTTCAAATGTTTTATATTTCCTTGTTTCCTTTTCTCACTAGGGTTGTAGCTTAACATTTAATAATAATAATATTTCAGTGCATGTGGTTTATTACGATTTGTTTCAGTTTTTCAATATTCTATTTGAGCTACTATTGTTATAGTCAGGTTCATCATCATCAGCCGTTACTATTCCACTGCAGAACAAAGGGCTCAAACATGTCCTTCAACTTGCGACTGATTATGGTCTTTTTGTGCCTGTCCACGCCCGCAAAATTCATTAGTTCGTCGATCCATCGTCTTCTCTTCCTTCCTCAGCTTCTTTTACAATCTCTAGGGACCTATTCTGTTATTCTTCATGTCCATCTGTTGTCTGTCATTCTCATTATATGTCCTGCCCATGTCCGTTTCTTTTCCTTACATGTTGTTAGAATATCCTCTACTTTAGTTGGCTCTCGTATCCATGTTTATCTTTTTCTGTCTCTTAGTGTTATTCTCATCATTATTCTTACCATAGCACTATGATTTGTAACTAAGTAATGTTCTAAGGCTTTATTAAGTTAATACTTGTAAGACCAGCTCATTAAATACTTTATTTTTAAAGAAAGTAGCGTTTCTTGTTTCATAGTCTCGTATTGTTAACCAAAAGCTCTCCATCCCATATATACAGTATATATATATATATATATATATATACATACATACATACATACATATATATATTTATTTATATTTATTTATATATTTATATATGTATATATATTTATATATGTATATATATATATATATATATATATATATTTGTGTGTGTGTGCATGAGAGAGACGATTAATGATGATTTTTCATTTTAGGAAGGTTTTTGACCAACCAGTTCACTTTTTTTAGGAAGTTGTATGTGTATATATCAAGTTAGGGATTTCTTTGTGACCATCTTTCAGGTTTTGTTGCATTTATATTCAGTTTGGAAATCACAGTCCCGGGATATTTTATCAGAAGACATGTTTTTAAAAATTAGTTAGAGTTATTTCCACTTCCTGGTGAGAGTGGTCGGGATAAGGTTTTCAATATTTGTCAGGTTACTATTTTATTAGTATCTTGTGTTTGTGCCAGAAATGATTAAGATTTCTTGCATTATCAAGTGAACCTTGACTGACAACTGGACAATGCCAAGATATTGTGTGGTGTTCTTATGCATTTTCACTTCATTTGAATGGTAAATTCCTTTCTGCTAAAATATGCACTTCCTCCAATAATTGCACTTGCTTCTAAATCGAATCAGTTACTATTTCCTTACAAATGGATCCATTTTCTGAAGGCAATCTTTGCTGTAATTCATAGTAACCGGGCATAAAGCGTATACTTCTTTTTTTATTTTCATTTCGCATGCATAGCTAGAATTGTATGAATATAAGTTCAATATAAAACACAATTTGTCTGTGTACTTGTTATGTTTATATTATAAAGGATACAGCGGCCAAAGGCATACAAAATAAATTTTCAAGGATTTTTACACTTTCCTCATTTGGGAAACGTTTCTTTAACTGCTAGTTATTTTTGTTTTTGAAAAATGTGTTCAATTTATATCAACTGGGAAAAATTCTACTGTAATTATAAGTGGTTAAATTTTGAAATGATATTCCCTAGCCCTGGGACTTATCATTTCTATCAGAGTTGCATTATTTTATGTTAATTCTACTGGACTTTCCATAACCTGAAGTCCCTTTTCTGCCTTACCATGTAAACGGGAGATCTCTTGATTTGTCGAACTCAACACTTGAAAGAACTCATTGTATTCAATAAAATTCCTATAACGTCTTCATATTAACTTACTTCAGCGTTATCTGAATGTTCTAAGATAGCTTTGCTAATATCAGTAACAAATGCTGCCTTCTTTATTTCTTCACTGGCCTTCTTTGATTCATCTGGCATCTAGATATTGTCTGTCAGTCTGTTAGCTTTTAACTCATTCAGAGGATCTTTGAAATCGAATATATATATATATATATATATATGTATATATATGTGTATATATATATGTATGTATATATATATATATATATATATACATACATATATATATACACATATATATACATATATATATATATATATATATATCTATATATATTTTATATATATATATATATATATATATTATAATATATATATATATATATATATACAGACAACAGCGACATGCAGCCATTTCTAGTCCCCTGCAGGACAAAGGACTCAAAAATGGCCTTATTCATGTCTGGGATTTGGCCATTTTCATCACCATGCCACTGCGAATGGATGATGGTGGGAAACTTTAGTCTGTTTGCTTACAGCAAATAAACCACATTAAGGTATCCTCACTCAGATACCATATATATATATATATATGTATATATATATATATATATATATATATATTATTATTAAATGCTAGGCTACAACCCTAGTTGGAAAAGCAGGGTGCTATAAGCCCAGGGCCCCAACAGGGAAAATAGCCCAAGGAGGAAAGGAAATAAGGAAAAATAAAATATTTTAAGAATAGTAACATTAAAATAAATATTTCTTATATAAACAATAAAAAACTTCAATAAAACAAGAGGAAGAGAAACTAGATAGAAGTGTGCCTGAGTGTACCCTCAAGCAAGAGAACTCTAACTCAAGACAGTGGAAGACCATGGTACAGAGGCTATGGCACTACCCAAGGCTATAGATGCAAGGACGCAAAGGTTAACAATGAACTCCTTTTTATTGATATATACATGGACTCTCTCTCTCTCTCTCTCTCTCTCTCTCTCTCTCTCTCTCTCTCTCTCTCTGTGTGTGAGTGTGCAAATTGCAAAGGATATATTTCAATATTTAATCCTATTTTTCCTAATGTCTGAAAAATAATCTGTCAAAAATACCTACAAGATTTCAATTTTTAAAAATAAACAACCCAAGATTAATTCGATCAGGGAAATTATTAAAATTGTTCATTTTATTAACTATTAAAGGAAACAGGAGTTTTATCACGATATTCACTATTGAAAGTGCATGATATATTCATAGGACAATATTCAAATAACTTTGATTTGCCTTTGCTTACAAAACTTTAGATTAATATGAAAAATGCATTTTTCAGCCAGAGGATGAGATTTTGATTAAGAGTACCGTATAAAAATAAGTATCGTATAAGTATGATATGGGCTTGATTTATTACCCATATGTGCCATAAATGAAATATAATATATATAATATTATTAAAGGTTTTATTCTATATATTCATTCGAAAGAAAGTAACCAAAATGAGATTTTCCAATGGTATTTCATGAACTGGCATTTGTCTCTTTTACCTAGTTGAAAGAGCAAACCACAATTTCCTAACTGTTTGCCTGAAGGGCGTGTTCCTATTGGCTAAGGATTATGTTTCTTTGCCGTTCCCCGAATGGAGCGTTCCTATTGGCTAATTTCCTTACCGTTGCCCGAAAGGAGAGTTCCTATTGGCTAAAGACATTGGAAGGTAACTCCCATTTTGTTCCTTAAGGCTGGATTTTCTTTCCAATATTTTACTTGCAAAATGACCTCACTGAGGCCATCTGTTGAGACCTTCAGGAATATGGCAAGTTCACCAAATCAACTGAAAAATTATCGTATTTTTTATCTAAAAATACATATAAAATATTCATTACATATAATAGATGAATAAGATATGAATTGAATATATTTTACATAATAATAATGTCTAGATTAACATTATATTGACATTTACAAAATAATCTTAAAGAGAAATACTCGTATACAGTTTTGGCAAAAAATTTTTAGCACCTCATGAGGGGCCCAGAATTGCCAACAAATTAATTTGATAAAATTTCTAATTTAGAGAAAGTGGATAATCACTTGGATATTATAGAAAGCGGTAAAAATATATTTTTCAAATTTAATATCATCGTCCTGCTAAATAGGGCATGAATAAAATATTTAGTATAATTCCTTTTCTTTCTAAGTCGAAAGGTTTTCAGCCCTTATCACTGAGTGGACAAGGATGTAAAGATTAGATTCTTTTAGCTTTCAATTTATGTATCAATATAATATTTACAAACAAAATGGTGAGTTCAATTAACCATTAACTCTTTCTATTTATATATGTGAAGACAATTCAGTGAGAAAGGCAGTAATCAAGACATATATCTTCACAAACCCTTTAATCTAAATTCTAAAGGAACAACCTCCAGACAATACTATATCAGAAAGGATTATTATCATTATGATATCAATTTTGGCCCCACTCTCAATGCCGTATTTCATTTATCTACTTATCCCTAGATTATATAGGATTTAGCTGTCCAATAAGTTTGGAATATCAATTCGAAAAGGGTAAAATTCGTAAGGAAACGAACCAGAATAGCCAAGAATATTTTTAGTGTTTAGAATTATGCTGTAAATTATCGTAGTTATAAGCATTAATAAATTTACATTATACTTCAATTAAGATTTTTTGTTCAATTTGAAAGTATTGAAAGAGTTACCATTTCGTTTTTCTTAACATTTTAAGGTTGGCAATCTTGATGTGTAAGAAATCTCCTATCTAGAACGTAGTATTTTCCTTTTGAAATTGGCCATTCAATACAGCGTATATTTCACAATCTAATGATATGTTTATGATTATGAAGATTTATTGTTACCATTTTGTCAGAAACTATAAAATAAGATCAATTTCTCATGCGTGAAAAATAGATGGACATAGGAAGTCACTCAATGGAAAAACTATGGTATATTTCTCTCAAAAAAACAATAAAGAAATTCTATAGGTAAATATGCATCACCATTCTAATATTATGTTGAAATTCTTCAAATAATAGAAACAAAATCTGAATTATTTTGAACCTTATTCAAAAGTTTAAAGTATATTCAGGAACAAAGTTCTGGTATTACTGAAAATGGAGGAATCTATACAAATTGATTTCTAACTGAAGGGGAGGAAGGGTCTTAGACAATAGTCTATTATGTCTTTTTCTCGTGAGATCACTTTTTAAACAAACTTCACTACTTGCCATTATGTTTTATTTCTCTCTCGGTTTTATTGTATCAACATATCATATTAGATATGAAAAAATTCACGACTCATTCAGTCATCCTGGCTTAAATTTTCCCCTATACTAATAATGGACTCGCCAATCATAGACGACATGAATACCATTATTCCAAACAAAATACGTAATAATTATATAAGAAAAAGAATAAATAAACGACCTTTTTGAGCAGATGATAATACAATTAAAAGACAAGTAAATTAGAATACTTAATTCATAATATTTTCTTTGATTAATCGTCTTTTGATGTTTCTTATTGTTATTTCTGACGGCTGGATTTTAAAATATGCTTTGTAGGTTAATAAGAAGTTGAGTGATGCATTCTTCGATGTGTTTCCTGTTTCAATGTTATTTGCTTAATTAAAATCACCTGTGAGTTGTAATATGACAGATAATAATAGTGATAGTAATAGTAATAGCATTGTAATATTCAATAGAAGCAGGGGAGCTAAACTTAATAAAAGCAACACCAACTTTCTACGATCATATAATTCTAAATTGTATCAGAGGTTGTGACCACCATTTCGTAGTATGTCTTGATCCAATATGATTTGACTTGCTTTGATTATTATTATTATTATTATTATTATTATTATTATTATTATTATTATTGTCACGAACGAAGAGATTGACTTATATGAAATGGCAATTTTTTTTTTCAAAGATATCTCACCCAACCCGCAGCCCAATCAATCCCTAACCATAGATTTCGGAGCGAGGGATTTTTAGCGGTGGAGTCAATAACTCCAATACAAATAAATATTTTCAAATGAAATTTCAAGAAATTATTTAAGAATATATAAGCTTTGTTTTAGCTAATTTCATTGTTAATACCTGTTATAGGCGCATGCCCTGGCTGTCACTTTTGTTCATAAGTGACGACTTTTAACTAAAAAACCAGTGAGGAGGAGCACACTACTACTAGATTTTTACAGACATCCAAACGATTTTTACAGGGTTTGAGGGTGTTATATGAAGTATATTCTTAACAATTTTGATGTTGATATCTGCCATAGAAAAGCCACAGCAAACGTTTATTTCAATATGAGTTGAATAGTTATTTTTGGTGGTGGAGTAAATTGTTCCTAGAATAATTCTCATATCCAGATGAAAATTTCAGGGATTGATAGGAAACATAGTTCCTCTGTTCCTGCTAAATTCCATGATACTATCTACAATATGTCAGAACATGTAAACCCTCTGTCGTTTCCAACTGGCTTTTAGAACCCAACGGACTAAGAAAGTATTTAAGATTACTATATTGTCACAGCATCCAAGAGTCTGGTGAGAAATGTGGGTAATTCTCTTGGTTATAAGTCAAGGAGTAGATTCATTTTGATATGGGTTAATCTTCTGATAGATTAGTGATTACTTTCTCAATCATCTTTACTTGTGTTTCTAGTGTTAAATGTTATTGTCGCCATCTGATGTGGCATTGCCCCAAGAGATAGGAATTTTGTCTTGTTTTTGTGGACGAAGGTTTTATGAAATAAGATAGAAATAAGTCTTGATAATTTTTGTTTTCTCAAATAGAGTTGAAATTAGTTTTTAGTACAAGTTCTTCTTATGAATTATAATGAAAGGGTTGTGGTGGCCTGGTGGTAGCGTCCTTGCCTGGTGATTGCCAGACTTGGGATTCGAGTCCCACACAAACTAGTTAGTTCCTTTGGTCACTGCAACTTCATCTCCCTTGTGATCTTAGGATTGGGGGTTCGGGGGAGCCTATGGGTCTATCTGCTGAGTCATCAGCAGCCATTGCCTGGCCCTCCTTGGTCCTAGCTTGGGTGGAGAGGGGGTTTGGGTGCTGTTCATATGTATATACGGTCACTCTCTAGGGCATTGTCCTGCCTGCTTGATAGGGCAGTGTCACTCTTCCTTGCCTGTGCCATTCATGAGCGGCCTTTAAACCTTTAAACTGATAGTGTTTTATGCTGGACACTTTAGTAGACAACTTCTGTGGTTGGTTATAGATTTCCAAAGTTTATTATTATTATTATTATTATTATTATTATTATTATTATTATTATTATTATTATTATTATTAGCGGAACTACAACCTTTGTTGGAAAAGCAGGATGCTATAAGCTCAAGGGACTCCCACAGGAATAAATTTCTCGGTTACAATGTAAATTAAACGTTAAAGAGGTTGGACAGCAAACAAGAAGAAATGGAGCTGTAATGAAGGTAGAGTTGAAATTGAAAAATTTAGTCAAAATGATTAATGTAGATTTCAACGTTTTTAGAATAATACTTACAGTGCTCCTGTTGGCAGGCACTGCACAATTCTCTCTCTCTCTCTCTCTCTCTCTCTCTCTCTCTCTCTCTCTCTCTCTCTCTCTCTCTCTCATACCATTTGCATTTATTTTTTCCATAATGATTAATGGAAAGTATGTTATTTTAATCAGAAATATTTTCTACATGGTCAAATCTCTCTCTCTCTCTCTCTCTCTCTCTCTCTCTCTCTCTCTCTCTCTCTCTCCATCTTTTGCGTTTAATCTCCTCGGGAGACTTGTGTGAGGAAGGAAGGCTGGCCTGCCATCCTTCCTTGGTAGGCCTGTAGGTAGGCTGTAGGCGAGCCTGCTAGAGAAGGCTGCAGCCTGCTGTAGCTAGGTGGAGGTCCATCCAAGCAGCTGGTTACTTCACAGAATGCGAAGTTGCCATTTTGTCAATGATCATAATTAATAGTATTTTTAAAGTAAATCAACACCAGTTTGTGTATCTTGATTCCTAAACAACTTCAGTGCCTTTATACCTATCTATGTAAAAGGTGTTTCAACGAAATATAGGTCAATTTTAAAGAACATTGTCGTCTGCATTTCATCAGTTTGATGTTTGTTGACGTCTTTTCTCTGCTCACGTGTGACAACTTTGACACTATAGAGACATGGGTGTATGTTATCTGGTATTGTGACCATACAGTTTACCATTAAAAGTATATATATATATATATATATATATATATATATATATATATATATATATATCTCCTACACCGATTGCCGCAAAGGGCCTCAGTTAGATTTCGACAGTCGTCTTTATCTTGAGCTTCTAATGGAATTTGGGTCATTTATCCAGGGAGGCCATTCCTATCCAAGGTGCAGCTGGGGGAAATTATTTAGAAATTTGATATTGCAATAACTCATGAATAATACTGTACCGCTCATGTTTCATACATACTTATACTGTACACTGTAATACTATTTTTTTTATCTCTCGTTCTCTCCCGCTCTGATAATAGAAAACCCAGTTTAAGCTTAAAGTCTATAGATGCATATGGAGATCTTGTTTAAGCTTACCATCGCATTTTTTCAGATTGTATGCATTTTTGTGACATTGTTGCTCTCAACTGTTTGCATACAAGCTATTTATCTGTTAAATAAACTTCACTTGCATTCACCTCGCCTTTCTATTAAGTGCCTAACAGATCACCTTTCCACAATGCCCACAGTACACCGTATTATGAAAAGTATAAAATATTAAAAAGTGACATCCACAGCCATATAACTTTTAGATAGACATATAGTATATTGTGCATAGTCTGATCCACATTCTTAATTGTCATAAGATATTATAATCTTCATGTGTTTCATGTAATATTATTTTGTTCATGGTATTGATATGTCTATATGCTTAGGTCACATATAGTAATATTTAGATAAGTTATACATGGGTTGTTATAAATGTAAAAGTTATTTATTATCTGATAATTTATTTTTAAAAAAATTGAATCACTTAGATTTGAAGAGAAGGATTACCACTGTTTACATTTCCATTTTAATACTCCATTTAAAACGACTGATTAAAATCACATAACTGTGTATCAAAAGGTATTCCTAATTAATATTATTGTTATTACTTGCAAAGCTACAACCCTACTTGGAAAAGCAGGATACTCTAAGCCCAGGGGCACCAACAGGGAAAATAGCCCAGGTGGGAAAGGAAAAAAGGAAAAAATATATATTTTAAGAACAGTAACAAGATTAAAATGAATATTTCCTTAATAAACTATAAAACTTTAACAAAACAAGAGGAAGAGAAATTAGATAGAATAATGTGCCCGAGTGTACCCTCAAGTTTGAAAACTCTAACCCAATACAGTGGAAATCCTAGTATAAACGCTATGGTACTACCCAAGACTAAAGAACAATGGTTTGATTTTAGGGTGTCCTTCTCCTAGAAGAGCGGCTTACCATAGCTAAAGAGTCTCTTCTACCCTTGTCAAGAGGAAAGTAGCCACTGAACAATTACTGTGCAGTAGTTAAGCCCTTGGGTTAAGAAGAATTGTTTGAAAGTTAAATCATCTTCATTGCCTCACGTATTGATATATGATGTAATTTGGCTCAGGGTCTTACTACTGTTAAAAGTAATCTACCAGAAATGGGCCTATTTATATTTCAGAGATATGCTTTATATTTTGGTCCCTTGAACTTATCACATCATAGAATTGATCGGGTTATAGTAAGATCCAGTTGAATGGAACGTGGCTTTGAATAGAGGAAGAACACTCCAAAATCAAGCCATTGTTTTCTGGTCTTGGGATGTACCATAGCCTCTGTACCTTGGTCTTCCAATGTCATGGGTTATAGTGTTTGTGTGTGTACTGCATATACACATACACACACTTATATATACAATAGGCGTAGGAGGACATGATGATGATGATGATGATATATATATATATATATATATATATATATATATATATATATATATACACACATATATACACACATATATATTGTGTGTGTATATATAGCCTATTTCACTTGGATGAAAGGAAGAAACATTAAGTTTCTGATTTAAATTGTTAGCATAGTACTGTATTATTATTATTATTGTTATTATTATTATTATTATTATTATTATTATTATTATTATTATTATTATTATTATTATTATTATTATTATAACGATAGACAACAAACTGTCTCTAAAGTAATTGCATCACCTTAACCTTAACAGTGTTTTTGATTATTTGCAATAAAGTGCACATCATTTATATATAGAATTTATATATATATATATATATATATATATATATATATATATATATCTTTGCATATATATTTGTATATGTATACAGTATATACAGTATACAATATATGTATATATATATACATATTTTTATATATATATATATATATATATATATATATAAAACCGTATACTTAAAGGTACAAAAGATTAATATATATAGATATATATAGCATATATATGTGTATATATATATATATATATACATATATATATATATATATATATATATAGATATATATATATATACATATGTCCATATTCTTAAAGGTACAAAGGGTTAGTATATATACACACACACACATATATATATATATATATATATATATATATATATATATATATATACTGTACATATATTAATCCTTTGTACCTTTAAGTATATGGACACTTTATGTGAGTATTTATATGTAGATACTGTGTACTTTAAAGTATATGTACAGCATTTATGTATATGTATGAATATATCTATTTATATATCCATACTGTGTATATATAAGTATGGGTACAGAATTTATATATTTATATAAATATACTGAATGCATCTATATATAGATACTATAGGTACAACATTTATATATATGTATAAATATATGTAATTACATATAGATACTATGTATCTAAACGTATAGATACAGAACTTATGTATTTATATAAATATACTCTATGTATCTATATGTAGATAATGTGTACCTTGAAGTACATGTACTGTATTTATGTATATGTATAGATATATTTATTCACGTATAGGTACTGTATACCTTGATGTATCATCATCATTTCCTACAGCTATTGACACCAAGGGCCTCGGTTAGATTTTGCCAGTGATCTGTAACTTCAGCTTTTAAATTCATTTTCTCCATTCACTATTATCTACTTCAGGCTTCATAGTCCTAAGCTATGTAGAGCTTGGTCTTCCAACTCTTCTAGTGCCTGGTGGAGCCCAGTTGAAAGTTTGGTGAACTGAAGTCTTTGGGAGGGTGAAGAGGATGCCCAAACCATCTCCATCTACCCCTCACCATGATCTCATCCACATATGGCACTTGAATAATCTCCTTATAGTTTCATTTCTAATCCTGTCCTGCGATTTAAATCCCTATATTCTTCCGAGGGCCTTTTTCTCAAATCTACTAAATCTGTTGTCATCCCACGAGTGCTGTCCATACAGTTACACAGATCTCACTAGATTGGTATATAGTCTGATTTTTTGTGTAAATTCAGGCGATTCAATTTTCATATTTTACTTAATCTAGCCATTGTCTGGTTTGCTTTTTTCCATGTTTCATGAAACTCCAATTCTAATGGTCATGTATTGGGGATCATAGTTCATAGATGCTTGAATAATTCTACCTCATTAATCCTCTCTCTTTCCAAAGATATTTCATCTTCCCTGTCTTTCTTCTATTTATGTTAAGCCCAACCTCCTGTGATATTTCATGCATTCTGGTAAGTAAGCATTACAAATCGTGTGGTGCTAATAAGGACAGCACTGCCAGCATGATCTAGGTCAGCTGATTTCCTATTACCAATCCAGTCAAATTGTTCTCCAACATCCCCAACTGTTCTATGCATTACAAAATCCTTATGGAGGATAAACAACATAGGCAACAACACATTCCCCCAGAGTACTCCACTGTTCACTGGAAATTCATTTGATAGGACTCCACTATCATTAACTTTGCACTTGCTATAATCATGAACAGACTTATTCAAATTCCCATATATAAGAGGAATTTTATAATAACGCAGGAATCTCCACAAAATGGCCAGTGCACACTATGAAAGACTTTTTCATAGTCCACAAATGCCATCAAAAGTGGATTTCCATGTTCTGCGCATTACTTTGCAACATGTCTTAAAATGAAATTTTGGTCATTATAACTTCTACCTTTTCTAAACCCAGCTTGTTCATTTCTAAACTTTTCATCCATCTGTCTCTCTAGTCTCTTTAGAATAAGCATGCTATATACTTTCATGACAACTAACGTAATTATGATGCCCTTGTAATTATTGCAATCAGTCAGGTTTTTTTCACCAACAATCCCATTCATTAAGTTTTGTCTCTTTGTGCCACATACTGCAAAATGATCTTAAAAGTATTCTAAGGGTAACTTCCTTTTCAGCCAATATCATCTCAGCAGTTATTCCATCGTAACCAGGGGCTTTCTATATCCTGAGTTTTTTATCAATAGCTTCGTCTTCAAAATGAATCCATTTATGGACACATCAAGGTATATCTGCTTCAGGTATATCAATCTAATAATTCCCTTCGTATCATCTATTCACGACCTCACTGAAGTGTTCCATGCAACGTTGTCTCTCTTCATCTTCTGTTGTTGTAAAATCCATCTCTCTTTTTGATGAGTATATGCATCTTTTTCTTTGGCCCAGAAGAGATTTCATAATTTTTATGAGTGATTCTCACACCATAGCCACTCCCGGAATTCATAGCTTTGTCAGCCTCATCTGCTTTACTGTTTAAATATTCTCTACAGTCATTCCTGGCTTTTCGTTTGACCTTATAAACAATACTGGAATATTTAGCATGCTCTACCTTGTA
>NW_027170581.1:57500-87500 GCF_036898095.1 Palaemon carinicauda
TAATTCAGTGGCCAAAATTATTTCAACCCGGATTCATGTAAATACAGCCAAGAAGCCCTCATCCATCAATTACTCTTCAAGCTTGATGATGAGCAGACGTACCTTGCGGCCTGAAATGCATTGCAACTTAACCTAACTACTTGAACCTCTCTTATTGAATACGATCAGAAAAAGATTATCATAACTCTGGAACACGCCTGGACTCAGTACCTTAGCAAATATTTAAACATACTCTTTTAAAGTGAAAGACTATTCATGTACTGATGAATATACATATCAAGTCTAAAAATGAAAATAGCACAGGTACGGGAAATTGCATTGCTGTTGAAAAGGAATAAATTATCACAAAAGAAGAGGTATCATAAAAAGTTAACACCCTAGAGGCAGTCATATTCTTCAATCAAAAGCGCATAAAAGAGGGTCTCCTGGTATATATATATATATATATATATATATATATATATATATATATATATATATATATATATATGAAAATTTATATAATCGTATAATCCTGAAATGCAGTTAGCACTCAAGATCTGACTTCTTTTAGAGCCCCTGGTGCCATGATTGATAGCATTGTTGCTTTTCTTGCGAAGAGACTAGAGTTCAATCCCAGTATGACGTAGAAATTTACATGCATATCTATTTGTGTAATGTGTGTGTATATATATATATATATATATATATATATATATATATATATATATATATAATATATATATATATATATCTTTATACATATGATTATATTTATGTGTATATTCTATATTCATATATACATATATTCATATATTTATATATACATATATATATGTATATATATGTATTATATATATATATATATATATATATATATATATATATATATATGCATATAATATTATTTATGTGCATACTATATGTGTATATATTCTATATTCATATATACATAAATATAAACATATTCTCATATACATATATATATACACATATATTTATATATATACATATATATATATATATATATATAATATATAAATATATATGTATACATATACATATACTGTATGTGTATATATATATATATATATATATATATATATATATATATAAGTATATGTGTATATATTTATAAAACTATATACCGATTTCTTCTTCCCAAGTTTATGCTTATTCAAGTCCCCATTCAGGAATGTCGTTTTTAATTAATCTTTTGTAATTACTTTGTTATTTTGTCATTTCCTCCCATATTGTTTTCTCTCTCATATCATATCCTATGTACTCCTTCCATCTGGTCTCAGGTCATCACCTCCTTCTGGTTCCATCCACATCCACGTCCATCACTTCTCTTGCCACATTTTTGCTCTTCTCTTCTCATCAGGTGGATATTCCATCTTAACCCTGCCTCTTGCACTTACGTCGATGCTTCAGTGACCTTTCTCTACCCCTAATACAGATTATTATTATTATTATTATTATTATTATTATTACCTGGCAAGCCACAACTCTAGTTGGTAAAGCAAGATGCTACAAGCCCAAGGGCTCCAACAGGGAAAATAGCCCAGTGAGGAAGGGAATAAGGAAACAAATAAACTACAAGAGAAGCAACTAACAATTAAAATAGAATATTTTAAGAACAATAACATCACTAAAATAAATCCTTTATATATAGATTATAGAGGAAAAGAAAGAACATAGAATAGTATACCCGAATGTACCCTCTAGCAAGATCCTTTCTAACTCTGTCCATTGTGGTTCTCCAATTATCAACCTAAGCATCCTCATCTCAGTTATGTCCATCTTCCTACTTCCTATTTAACTGGTATGGTTTCGAATTCATATGGCATTACTTCTATGAAACCTGCCTTGTGAACTCAACCCTTAGTTATGGGGACTTTTGTATCATATATTACACCAGACACGTTGCTATTGGTGTTCTAAACACACTGAATACGGCTGTTCATTTCCTATTTTATGTCCCCCGCATTGTCTATCGCTAAGCTAAGGTACATAAATTCATGATCCCATTTGATATTTCCTCCTAATTTGATTGTAGTTTTCGAGTTGCCATCCAGTTTGATTGTTATATATTCAGTCTTCTTCCTGTTTATCCTTAACCCTCTACTCAGGAAGTCATATCTCCATGTTTTAAGCTTCATCTCCAGATCTTCTGTGCTCTTGGTTAACAAGCCTATGTCATCTGGATAGAGCAGACATCATAGTGGTTCCTCCCTTCCATCATCTGTGCACACATCAAAGACAATATTAAACAGAAGTGGGCTCAGAGCCGATCCCTGATATAACCCAATCCTATCTTAAACATTTTCCTCTCTCCCAATTGTAGTTCTGACGCTGGTCTTTACATTTCTCTACAGCTTCCTGATCATAATTCACTGTCACTATATTTCCTCTCATGGTATCCTGTCATATGCCTTCTCAAGGTCTATAAATGCCATATGCATGGTTTTTTTCTTCCTGTACACGTGGTGAGATGGTAGCCTCCTTGCCTGGTGATTGCTAGACTGGAGTTTGAGTCCCACTCAAACTGATTAGTTTCTTTTGTCGCTGGAAACTTACCATCCTTGTGAGTTAAGGATGTGGGGTTTGGGGAGCTTATAGACATTACTTGGCCCTCCCTGGACCTAGCTCGGGTTGGGCGGGGGCTTGGGTGCTGATCATGTGTAATATGGTCAGTCTCTAGTGCATTGTCCTGCTTTATAGGGTAATGTAACTGTCCCTTGTCTCTACCATTCATGAGTGGCCTTTATACCTTTAAAAAAGGAGTGTAAGAGATTTAATGAATAAAGAGCAAGTGGCTAACAGGGTCTATAGTCTGAGATGGCAGGTCCTCTTGAATCTGAATGTCGAAATAATCCAATGTCGCTTGTTAACGGAAGGAATTGTTTAGTTATGTCACTCCATTAATTTTGACATGCTTTTCCTCCTCCTCCTCCTCCTCCTCCTCCATCATATATATTATATATCTATATGTGTAGGTGGTTGAGGATAAAGGGCTGAAGGATAATCTATTTGTCAATTTACATTTCCTGATAAAAGTTGGAAGACCCAGCCCTACATGGCTGATGACTTTGAATAGTGAAGTAGGAGAAGGTGAATGGAGAAGTATTGATTTAAAAGCTCAAGATAGAGATGACTGGCGAAATCTAACTGTAGCCCATAGCTTCAATAGGCGTAGGAGAAGATGATGACGAATAAAAGATGAAGAAAAAAATTTACGTTTATTCCTTATTTTGGAGGTCCCCTGCCTCTTCCGTCAGTTTAGTTGTAGAGAAATAGGCATAGTAGCAAGGTCTGATAAGTAGAACTCGGGAAGGAGAAAGAAATTATTTAGTTACAGACGTTGGTAAAGAAATATAACTTCCTTTGGAGTTAATGCTTAAGTTTATTAGAATGAGAGAGAGAGAGAGAGAGAGAGAGAGAGAGAGAGAGAGAGAGAGAGAGAGAGAGAGAGAGATTATGAAGCAGTTGGTTTTAGACATAGAACAGGGGGGGATGGAAGTGGGGGAATGTTGAAGTAGCCTGAGTGGACTCGCAGGGGAGAAGGTAGGAGAGGGGGGGGGGGGGGAGTTGGTTGGTTGGCAGTTTCTAAAAATAGATTCTGAAAGACGGTGAAGGCAAAAACGAAACCCATCGAATAAACAGAATAAGGAAAGGGAATAAGATCCAGAGGAATAATAGATATAATGGAATGAAAAGGACTAGATGGTGTTAGTTATGATAAGAATAATTTAGATATTTGAAATAAAAATGTCTGAGGAGGTATAGAGGGAAGTCGTGATAAATATAGAGGAATATCAAAGGATACAGTTAGTTTGCATTAAAGGGTTTGTTAGTGGAAGTCAAATAAAGTGTGTGGATAGGACAGGGGCTAGGAAACTGACTTTATCCAGACAGATGCAGATGTCATTGAAGCAGAGAAATATGTATAACTGCATATGTAATTGATTCATAGCAAGTAACCAAGACGTTCATGACTGTGGTTTCAGTTCATCCCTGACACAGAAGACCCATTGAAATCTCTTTATCAGGAGAACCTGAAGGGAGGCACATAGAGAAAAATATCAGTTCATCCTTGACCCAGCAATTCAGAGAAGACCCAATGAAATCTCTTATCAGGAGAACCTGAAGGGAGGCATATAGAGACAAATATCAGTTCATCCCTGACCCAGCAATTCAGAGAAGACCCATTGAAATCTCTTATCAGGAGAACCTGAAGGCAGGCATATAGAGACAAATATCAGTTCATCCCTGACCCAGCAATTCAGAGAAGACCCATTGAAATCTCTTTATCAGGAGAACCTGAAGGCAGGCATATAGAGACAAATATCAGTCCATCCCTGACCCAGCAATTCAGAGAAGACCCATTGAAATCTCTTTATCAGGAGAACCTGAAGGCAGGCATATAGAGACAAATATCAGTCCATCCCTGACCCAGCAATTCAGAGAAGACCCATTGAAATCTCTTTATCAGGAGAACCTGAAGGCAGGCATATAGAGACAAATATCAGTCCATCCCTGACCCAGCAATTCAGAGAAGACCCATTGAAATCTCTTATCAGGAGAACCTGAAGGCAGGCATATAGAGACAAATATCAGTCCATCCCTGACCCAGCAATTCAGAGAAGACCCATTGAAATCTCTTATCAGGAGAACCTGAAGGCAGGCATATAGAGACAAATATCAGTTCATCCCTGACCCAGCAATTCAGAGAAGACCCATTGAAATCTCTTTATCAGGAGAACCTGAAGGCAGGCATATAGAGACAAATATCAGTTCATCCCTGACCCAGCAATTCAGAGAAGACCCATTGAAATCTCTTTATCAGGAGAACCTGAAGGCAGGCATATAGAGACAAATATCAGTCCATCCCTGACCCAGCAATTCAGAGAAGACCCATTGAAATCTCTTATCAGGAGAACCTGAAGGCAGGCATATAGAGACAAATATCAGTCCATCCCTGACCCAGCAATTCAGAGAAGACCCATTGAAATCTCTTATCAGGAGAACCTGAAGGGAGGCATATAGGCAAATATAAGCAGCCACTATTTCGTTGATTTATATATATATATATATATATATATATATATATATATATATATATATATATATATATATCACTTTCTAAGTGGGGATACATCAACGTGACGAAAGTGTTTGTGTAACGCCATGATCAGCAAAGCTCTATCTGCCAGGGCTACCCATACTAGGTTGGCTTGCTATGAGCGATCAGATAAAAGTCTCTCAAAATCACTAATCCACACTGGCCAGCGTGGTCATGAAAGCTGGCTAAACCCAACATGAATAAAGACATGTCTGAGGCCTTTGTCCTGCAGTGGACTAGAAATGGCTACCCTTGTTATCGTTGCGAGTGTGTATATATATATATATATATATATATATATATATCTATATATATATATATATATATATATATGTATGTGTGTATATATATATATATATATATATATATATATATATATATATATATATATATATATATATATATATATATATATATATATATATATAGGGACGCAAAGGTTAACAATGAACTCATTTTTAATTGATATATGCATGTTCTCTCTCTCTCTCTCTCTCTCTCTCTCTCTCTCTCTCTGAAAATTGCAAAGGATATATTTGAATATTTAAACCTAATTTTCCTAATATCTGAAAAATAAACTGTCAAAAATACCTTGAACGTAACTGATTTCTCAGGAAAGATTTCAATTTTTAAAAATAAATTAATTCTATCAGGGAAATTATAAAAAATATTTACCTAATCAACTATCAAAGTAAACAGGAATTTCATCACCATATTCACTATTTAAAGTGCATTATATATTCATAGGACAATATTTAAATAACTTTTGATTTGCCTTTGCTTACAAAACTGGTAACAAAACTTTAAATCAATATGGAAAATGCATTTTTAAGCCAGTGGATGAGATTTTGATTCAGAGAACCGTATAAATATAGGTATCATATAAGTATGATATGGGCTTGATTTATTACCCACATGTGCAATAAATGAAATATAATATATATATAATATTAAAGGTTTTATTCTATATATTCATTCGAAAGAAAGTACAAAAATGGAAATTTTCCAATGGTTTATGAACTGGCCTTTGTCTCTTTTACCTAGTTGAAAGAGCAAACCACAATTTCCTAACAGTTTGTCCGAATGGAGCGTTCCTATTGGCTAAGGACTATGTTTCTTTGCCCTTGCCTGAAAGGAGCGTTCCTATTGGCTAATTTCCTTACCGATGCCCGAATGGAGCGTTCCTATTGGCTAAGGACATCTGAAGGTAACTCCCAAATCATTCCTTAAAGTCGGATTTTCTTTCCCATATTTTACTCCCAAAATGACCTCACTGAGGCCATCTATTGGGACCTTAGGAACATGGCTGAGTTCACTAAATCAACTTAAAAATTATCGTATTTTTAATCTAAAAATACATATAAAATATTCATTACATATAATGCATAAATAAGATATGAAGTTAGATTATTTTATTCAATAAAATGTGTAGATAAGAAGTATCTTGACGTTTATAAGATAATCTTAAAGAGAAATGCTCGTATACAGTTTTGGCAAAATTTATTTAGCACCTCAGGAGGGGCCCAGAATTGCCAACGAATTAATTAGGTAGAATTTTTAATTTAGAAAAAGTGGAAACTCACTTTGATAATATAGAAAGCGGAAAATATATATTTTTTAAATATAAATTCATCCTCCTGCTAAACAGGTCATGAATAAAATATTTAGTATAATTCCTTTTCTTTCAAAGTCGAAAGGTTTGCAGCCCTTATCACTGAGTGGACAAGGAAGTAAAGATTAGATTCTTTTAGCTTTCAATTTATGTATCAATATAATATTTACAAACAAAATGGTGAGTTCAATTAACTATTAACACTTTCTATTTCTATATATGAAGACAATTCAGTGAGAAAGGCAGTAATCAAGACATATAATTCTTCACATATCCTTTAATGTAAATTCGAAAGGAACCACCTCCAGACGACACTATATTAGAAAGGATTATTATCATTAGGATATTAATTTTGGCCCTACTCTCAATGCCGTATTTCATTTATCTACTTTTCCCTAGATTCCATATGATTTAGCAGTCCAATAAGTTTGGAATATTAATTCGAAAAGGGTAAAATTCGTAAGGAAACGAACCAGAATAGCCAAGAATATTTTTAGTGTCTAGAATTATGCTGTAAATTATCGTAGTTATAAGCATTAATAAATTTACATTATACTTCAGTTAAGATTTTTACGTTCGATTTGAAAGTATTGAAAGAGTTACCATTTCGTTTTTCTTAACATTTTAAGGTTGGCAATCTTGATGTATAAGAAATCTATCTAGAACGTAGTATTTTCCTTTTGAAATTGGCTATTTAATACAACGTATATTTCACAATCTAATGATATGTTTATGATCATGAAGATATATTGTTACCATTTTCTCAAAAACTATATGATAAGAGCAATTTCTCGAATGTGAAAAAATATATGGATTAGATGGACATAAGAAGTCACTCAATGGAAAAACTATGGTATATTTCTCTCAAAAAAACAATAAAGAAATTCTATAGGTAAATATGCATCAGCATTCTATTATTATGTTGAAATTCTTCAAATAATAGAAACAAATTCTGAATTATTTTGAACCTTATTCAAAGGTTTAAAGTATATTCAGGAACAAAGTTCTGGTATTACTGAAAATGGAGGAATCTATACCAATTGATTTCTAACTGAAGGGGAGGAAGGGTCTTAGACAATTGTGTTTTATGTCCTTTTCTCGTGAGATCACTTTGTAAACAAACTTCACTACTTGCCATTATGTTTTATTTCTCTCTCCGTTTATTGTATCAATATATTATGTCAGATATGATGAAATTCACGACTTTTAAAGTTATCCTGACCAAATTTTTACCCTAAACCAATAATGGACTCGCCTATCCTAGACGACATGAATACCATAATTCCAAACAAAATACGTAATTGATAATTTTAGAAAGAATAAATTAATGGTCTTTTTGAACAGATGATAATACAATTAAAAGACAAGTGAATTAAAATGCTTCATAATATTTTCTTTAATTAATCGTCTTTTGATATTTCTTATTGCTATTTCTGACGGCTGGATTGACACGTAGCATAGGCGGTGTGATGACGTCATAGATGTAAACATGAGCGAAAATGGGAATTTTAAATTATGCTTTGTAGGTTAATCAAATGTTAAGTGATGCATATTTTGATTTGTTTACAGTTTCAGTGTTAGTATAGGCTTAATTAAAATCATCTGTTGTTCATAATACGAAAGAAATAGCATTGTAATATTTTTGTTCATATAATTCTAAATTTTATCTGAGGTTGTGACAACCATTTCGTAGGTAGCCTAGTATGTCCTAGTCCAATATGATTTGACTTGCTTTAATTATTATTATTATTATTATTATTATTATTATTATTATTATTGTCGCGAACGAAGTGAGTGACCTTATATGAAATGCCAAATTTTTTTTGAAGATATCTCACCCAACCCGCAGCCCAATCATTCCCTAACCACAGATTTCGGAGCGAGGTGGTAGGGGCTGGGGGTGGGGGAACAGCTGATATTTTCAGCGGTGAAGTCAGTAACTCCTATACAAATAAATATATTCAAATGAAATTTTAAGAAATTATTCAAGAATATATGAGCTTTGTTATAGCTAATTTCATTGTTAATACCTGTTATAGGCGCATGCCCTGGCTGTCACTTTTGTACGTAAGTGACGACTTTTAACTAAAAAGTCAGTGAGGAGGAGCACACTACTCCTAGATTTTTACAGATATCCAAACGATTTTTACAGGGTTTGATGGGTGTTATATAAACTACATTCTTACCAATTTTCATATTGATATCTGCCATAGAAAAGCCGCAGCAAACGTTTATTTCAGTATGAGTTGAATGGTCATTTTTAGTTGTGGAGTAAATTGTTCCTGGAATAATTATCATATCCAAATGAAAATTTCAGGGATTGATAGGAAACATAGTTCCTCTCTTCCTGTCAAATTCCATGGTAATATCTACAATATGTTAGAACATGTTAATCCTCTGTCGTTTCCAACTGGCTCTTAGAACCCAACGGACTAAGAAAGTATTTAAGATAACTTATGTTACAGCATCTAAGAGTCTGGTGAGAAATGTGGGGAATTCTCTTGATTATAAGTCAATGATTAGATTCATTTTGATATGGGTTAATCTTCTGATAGATTAGTGATTACTTTCACAATCATCTTTACTTGTGTTGCTACTTGTTAAATGTTATTTTCGCCATCTGATGTGGCATTGCCCCAAGAGATAGGAATTTCGTCTTGTTTTTGTGGACTAAGGTTTTATGAAATACGATAAAAATAAGTCTTGATAATCTCTGTTTTCTCAAATAGAGTTGAAATTAGTTTTCAGAACAAATTCTTCTTATGAATGATAATGAAAGGGTTGTGGTGGCCTGGTGGTAGCGTCCTTGCCTGGTGATTGCCAGACTTGGGATACGAGTCCCTCATAAACTCGTTAGTTCCTTTGGTCACTGCAACTTCATCTCCCTTGTGATCTTAGGATTGGGGGTTCGGGGGAGCCTGTGGGTCTATCTGCTGAGTCATCAGCAGCCATTGCCTGGCCCTCCTTGGTCCTAGCTTGGGTGGAGAGGGGGTTTGGGCGCTGTTCATATGTATATATGGTCAGTCTCTAGGGCATTGTCCTGCCTGCTTGATAGGGCAGTGTCATTCTTCCTTGCCTTTGCCATTCATGAGCGGCCTTTAAACCTTTAAACTGACAGTGTTTCCTGCTGGGCACTTTAGTAGACAACTTCTGTGGTTGGTTATAGATTTCCTAAGTTTATTATTATTATTATTATTATTATTATTATTATTATTATTATTATTATTATTATTATTAGCTGAACTACAACCTTTGTTGGAAAAGCAGGATGCTATAAGCCCAGTGGACTCCAACAGGAATAAATTTCTCGGTTACAATGTAAATTAAACGTTAAAGAGGTTGGACAGCAAACAAGAAGAAATGGAGCTGTAATGAAGGTAGAGTTGAAATTGAAAAATTTAGTCAAAATGATTAAAGTTGATTTCAAAGTTATTAGAATAATACCTACAGTGCTCCGGTTGGCAGGCACTGCACAATTCTCTCTCTCTCTCTCTCTCTCTCTCTCTCTCTCTCTCTCTCTCTCTCTCTCTCTCTCTCTCATAGCATTTGCATTTATTTTTTTCATAATAATTAATGGAAAGTATGTTATTTTAGTCGGAAATATTCTTTACACGGTCAAATCTCTCTCTCTCTCTCTCTCTCTCTCTCTCTCTCTCTCTCTCTCTCTCTCTCTCTCTCTCTGGGTTTAATCTCCTCGGGAGACTTTTGTGAGGAAGGAAGGCTGGCCTGCCATCCGTCCTTGGTAGGTCTGTAGGTAGGCTGTAGGCGAGCCTGCTAGAGAAGGCTGCAGCCTGCTGTAGCTAGGTGGAGGTCCATCCAAGCAGCTGGTTACTTCACAGAATGCGAAGTTGCCATTTTGTCAATGATCATAATTAATAGTATTTTTAAAGTAAATTAACACCAGTTTGTGTATCTTGATTCTTAAACAACTTCAGTGCCTTTATACCTCTCTATGTAAAAGGTGTTTCAACGAAATATAGGTCAATTTTAAAGAACATTGTCGTCTGCATTTCATCAGTTGGCTGTTTGTTGACGTCTTTTCTCTGCTCACGTGTGACAACTTGACACTATAGAGACATGGGTGTATGTTATCTGGTATTGTGACCATACAGTTTATCATTAAAAAAAATATATATATATATATATATATATATATATATACACATCCTACGCCGATTGCCGCAAAGGGCCTCAGTTAGATTTCGACAGTCGTCTCTATCTTGAGCTTTTAATGGAATTTGGGTCATTTATCCAGGGAGGCCATTCCTATCCAAGGTACAGCTGGGGGAAATTATTTAGAAATTTAGCAAGGAGTTAAAACAGAACTCTAATAAATAGGTGCAACTGAAGTCCAAATTGATATTGCAATAACTCATGAATAATACTGTACCACACATGTTTCATACATACTTATACTGTACACTGTAATACTATTGATTTTTATCTCTCGTTCTCTCCCGCTCTGATAATAGAAAAACCCGTCTAAACTTAAAGTCTATAGATGTATATGTAGATCTTGTTTAAGCTTACCATCGCATTCATTCAGATTGTATGCATTTTTGTGACATTGTTGCTCCCAACTGTTTGCATACAAGCTCTTCATGTATTGAATAAACTTCACTTGCATTCATCTCGCCTTTCTATTAAGGGCCTAACAGATCACCTTTCCACAATGCCCACAGTACACCGCATTATCCCCAAAAAGGGCATATTTAGCTTATATGTACGGTGAGCCAGGGCACTAATCTATTAATATGTATTTATTAGCCGACAATCATTTATTCAACCCTGATAATAATGATGTCTTGATTTAGTAGAAATGAATTTTGATGAAATTTTCTTGACATTCTTTTTATTTGAAATGTCCTTTAATTAATTTGTATTTCTTTTGCTCATTCGCAGGTGGGAGTCCAGATTGGTGATGACCTCTACCTGTGTTAGCTAGGTGAGTACATGAATCTGATTACTTCTGCTCTCTCTCTCTCTCTCTCTCTCTCTCTCTCTCTCTCTCTCTCTCTCTCTCTCTCTCGCTTTATATATTATTGAATACAATTTTTTTATATTTTTGATAATATTTCTTGGAGTGTTTATTTTTTACTCAGTTGGTTATGTGTTCATCACAGGTACTGTATATTGAAATCAGCCAGTCTGTGAAATATGGGTGTGTGTGATAGATAATTCTAGAGTTTCTTTTTATTATTAATTGCAGGCATGGTTGGTTTTTAGTGAATTATTGAAGGGTCTAAAGTTGAGAATATTCTGGTTTTGTGTAAAACTGGGTTTTAGTTTATTTATTGTTTTGGATAATTCTGCAAATATTATTTCATCTCTTATATTTTAGCCCCATTTCCTCTCTCTCTCTCTCTCTCTCTCTCTCTCTCTCTCTCTCTCTCTCTCTCTCTCTCTCTCTCTCTCGTTTGGCGTGTGCATTTTCTTGTTAATACAGATAAATCTATTTACTATCATTCATGATTATTGTACCACTTCATACACGTAGCCTTTATTTTTATTCCCACTCTTTAATATCCCCCGTTTCACCCCCACACCTCTCAACGGTATTTTCAACAGGCAATAGCTTCCCCACTTTAACCCACATGGTCGTTCCCCCCTCTGTTATGCTGCCATAAGAAATGGACATTTTAATAATCAAACTCAGATCATCGTCTTTGCATCTGTCGTTTGCATATCAATCAGCCTGTCATCCCGGGATATGAGTCTCTCTCTCTCTCTCTCTCTCTCTCTCTCTCTCTCTCTCTCTCTCTGCACGATATATGCAAGGGTGTGTTCTATCAGTTAGCATCTTTTAATCTTTATGTAATGCGAGATGTACAGTATCTTGGTCTATTCCCAAAATCAAACCATTGTTCCCTAGTCTTGGGTAGTGCCATAACCTCTGTACCATGGTCTTCCACTGTCTTGGGTTAGAGTTCTTTTTCTTGAAGGTACACTCGGGCACACTTTTCTATCTTATTTCTCTTCCTCTTGTTATGTTAAAGTTTTTATAGTTTATATATGAGATATTTATTTGAATGTTGTTACTCTTTTTAAAATATTTCATTTTCCTTTTTTTCATTTCCTCACTAAACTATTTTCCCTGTTGGAGCCCCTGGACTTATGGCATTCTGGTTTTCCAACTAGGATTGTAGCTTAGCAAGTAACAATAATAATAATAATGTAAGGCATACGATTTATAAAAAAAAAGAACGCCCTTTATTTTATCCATTATTTAGTGGGATAATGGTTTGTGTATCGTCATGAACAGCAAAGTTGAACTAATCAAGGCCTCAGACATGTCTGGGGTTTAGCCATTTTCATCACATGCTGGTCGCTGTGGATTGGTGATGATAGGAGACTATAGTCTGATCGCTCACAGCAAACCATACTTAAATGATTCTACATCATTAATCACTTATCCTCCCAATGATATTTTATCTTCCATTGCATATTGTGATCTCGTCATCTTGTCTTTCTTCTATTTATCTTGAACCCAACCTCGTGTGATATTTCATGCATTCTGATGACAAGTATTGCAAATCCTGTGGTGTTCTGCTGATAAGGACAGCGTCATCAACATACGCTAGATCAGGTAATTTTCTATTGCCAATCCAGTCTAATCCTTCTCCACCATCTCCGACTGTTCTACGCATTACAAAATACATGAGAAGTTAAGAATAATTATTATGTATATATTAAGAACAATAGCAATATTAAAATAGATCTTTCGTAGGTAAACTATAAAGGGAGATTTATGTCAGCATGTTCAACATAAAACATTAACGTTTTCAACGACCTTTCTAATGCCCATCATTGATTGTGACAGTAACTCGAGGCTGGGGCATGTTTATTTTGTTTTTGGTCGACAAACTCAACCATGTATGTACTCTATTAGTGAAACACAAACAAATACACATTTATATCACATGCCCATATGCTTATATATGGGAGGTGCAGAACTCAGCTTTCCATTCATGGTGTGTATTATTGAAGGCTTTATAGTTTCTCGCATGATCAAATCAGAGTTTCCAGGCAAATCGACATCACCAAGAACTTTTCCATCAGGTATCGTGTCTGTGGGTTTCTCAGAACCCCACAATGTCACAATTCGTTCTGCCAAGATGACAGTTGGTGCCAGCAGCCTTTTGCTTCTTGTCTGGTTAGTTTTTGACATCGTCACTAGTTTTTATTTCGTCTTTAGCAAATGATCTTTGGTGCAGTCTTCGATATTCATATTCATATATTATTATTATTATTATTATTATTATTATTATTATTATTATTATTATTATAATAATAACTTGGTAAGCTACAACCCGAGTGTGAAAAGCAAGATGCTATAAGCCCAAGAGCTCCAACAGGGAAAATAGCCTAGTGAGGAAAGGAAATAAGGAAAAACTATAAGAAGTTGGCAATGATTAAGTTTTGGAAGGTCAGGGTCACGGTCAAGCAAAATGTCCAATTCACATAATCAGGCATAAGTTTAGACATCGTTGTTACAGATACTTCAAACTTGGCTCATATTTGAGTGTATGAGAATCCCCGCCAATTGATACATGTTAAGCTCAAAAGGTCAAGGTCGAGCAAAAGGTGCCCCTCTAATTACAGATATTTTTTTCCCCCACATCTACCATTATTTGGATCATTATTTAAATCCAACAAGATATTCCCCTTATCAATACTCTGTGATAACTAGATCCAATTTAATTATCAAGCGAATTAAAGCTCTTGCAATAGAAATGGAATTAGTAATGTAGGTAAGAGTTCAGCATTTTAGTTCAAATGCTATCATTAACTGTTCCTGGCACGAACACAGGCGATGACACAGGATCGTCCTTGCCTGGTGACTGCCCGAATGGGGTTCGAGTCCCTCTCAAACTCGTTAGTTCCTTTGGTCGATGCAACCTCACCATCCTTGTGAGCTAAGGATGTGGGGTTTGGGGTGCCTATAGTTCTATGTGCTGAGTCCTCAGTAGACATTACCTGGCCCTCCCTGGTCAGAGCTTGGGTGGGGATGGGTCTTGGGCGCTGATCATATGTAATGTGGTCAGTCTCTAGTGCGTTGTCCTGCTTTATAAGGGTAATGTCAGTGTCCCTTGCCTCTGCCATTCATGAGTGGCCTTTAAACTTTTAAAAAGGGATTGTGAAAGATTTGATGAATAAGGGGCAAGTGGCTTACAGGGTCTATAGACTGAGATGGCAGGTCCCCTTGAATCTGAACGACTTGGAAAGTATTTGGAAAGTATTTTTCATTAAAGTATCTTACACATCACGAAATGATGCAATCTATGAATAACTTAAAGGACAACAGACGTCTTAAGCAGTCAATCTAGTATTTGAAAAATACCAATGAGTTTTTGGAAGCATAATACAACCATTTCTATTGGCAACATTGCATAATTTTCATATGCATGAATGTTTGAAAATTAATTGATATGATGGTCGGTTTCTATATTAACAAACAATTTCATCTGTCCGTCTGTCTGTCTGTCTGTCTCTCTCTCTCTCTCTCTCTCTCTCTCTCTCTCTCTCTCTCTTGCTTAATGTCTTCAAAGCTGGCATAACCCAGTTATGTGTTATTTGCCATCAGTGACTTGAACAAGACTGATGTCGAAATAATCTAATGTCGCTTGTTAACGGAAGGAATTGTTTAGTTATGTCACTCCATTCATTTTGACATGTTTTTCCTCCTCCTCCACCTCCTCCTCCTCCTCCTCCATCATATATATCATATATATTATATATCTATATATATTTTAATATATATATATATATATATATATATATATATATATATATACACACATATATAAACATATATATACATATATATGTGTGTTTGTGTGTATGTGTCAATCATATTGCAGACAATAAAAATAGATGCTTGCTATAGCCAATTAATTGGGGATTTTAAAAAAGGATAACGAAGTGTAGGAATTTGCACACAACTGTAGAAGTCTAAAGGACAGATCACATTTATGTAATTGCACGAGCCAGGATTCATAGTGGATACCACTGCACCTATAACCATTGTATCACCTTCTACTCAACTTACTAGTAGGTAAAAAAAACTCTAATTATACCTAATGGGCCCAATATGATACATACATGATGTTTTGCAGGTGGTATTAACTAATAATGTATGCTAACAATAACCTTCTAGAAAATTCAAAAATATCCTCCATTTAGGGACCTGGAAAAGACTTTATCCAGACAGATGCAGATGTCATTGAAGCAGAGGAGAAATATGTATAACTGCATATGTAATTGATTCATAGCAAGTAACCAAGACGTCCATGACTGTGGTTTCAGTTCATCCCTGACCCAGCAATTCAGAGAAGACCCATTGAAATTTTTATCAGGAGAACCTGAAGGGAGGCATTTAGGCAAATATAAGCAGCCACTATTTAGTTGATTTATACACACACACACACACACACACACACATATATATATATATATATATATATATATATATATATATATATATATATATATATATCACATTTGTGTAACGCCATGATCAGCAAAGCTGTATCTGCCAGGGCTACCCATACTAGGTTGGCTTGCTATGAGCGATCAGATAAAAGTCTCTCAAAATCACTAATCCACACTGGCCAGCGTGGCCATGAAAGCTGGCCAAACCCAACATGAATAAAGACATGTCTGAGGCCTTTGTACTGCAGTGGATTAGAAATAGCTACCCCTGTTATCATTGCGAGTATATATATATATATATATATATATATATATATATATATATATATATATATATATATATAATATGCAGGGATGCAAAGGTTAACAATCAACTCAATTTCTTATAATTTTTATAGAAATATATATGCTCTCTCTCTCTCTCTCTCTCTCTCTCTCTCTCTCTCTCTCTCTCTCTCTCTCTCTCTCTCTCTCTCTCTCTCTCTCTCTCTCAATTGCAAAGGATATGTTTTAGTATCTGTACCTATTTTCCTAATATCTGATAAATAAACTGTCAAAAATACCTTCAACGTAACTGATTTCTCAGGAAAGATTTCAATTTTTAAAAATAAATGAATTCGATCAGGGAAATTATTAAAAATATTTACCTAATCAACCATCAAAGTAAACAAGAATTTCATCACCATATTCACTATTGAAAGTGCATCATATATTTATTGGACAAAATAGAAATAACTTTGATTTGCCTTTGGTCACAAAACTGGCAACAAAACTTTAAATCAATATGAAAAATGCATTTTTCAGCCAGAGGATGAGATTTTCATTCAGAGTACCGTATAAATATAAGTATCGTATAAGTATGATATGGGCTTGATTTATTACTCACATGTGCAATAAATGAAATATAATATATATAATATTAAAGGTTTTATTCTATATATTCATTCGAAAGAAAGTACCAAAATGGAAATTTTCCAATGGTATTTCATGAACTGGCGTTAGTCTCTTTGACATAGTTGAAAGAGCAAACCACTATTTCCTAACTGTTTGCCCGAATGGCGTGTTCCCATTGGCTAAGGACTATGTTTCTTTGCTGTTTTCCGAAAGGAGTGTTCCTATTGGCTAATTTCCTTACCGTTGCCCGAATGGAGAGTTCCTATTGGCTAAGGACATCGGAAGATAACGCCCAAATTATTCCTTAAGGTCGGATTTTCTTTACAATAATTTACTCCCAAAATGACCTCATTGAGGCCATCTGTTGGGACCTTTAGGAACATAGAAAGTTCACTAAATCAACTGAAAATTTATTGTATTTTTTATTCAAAAATACATCTAAAATATTCATTACATATAATGCATAAATAAGATATGAAATTAAATTATTTAATTCAATAAGAATGTCTAGATAAACATTATCTTGACATTTACAAAATAATCTTAAAGAGAAATACTCGTATACAGTTTTGGCAAAAAATTTTTAGCACCTCATGAGGGGGCCCAGAATTGCCAACAAATTAATTTGATAAAATTTCTTATTTAGAGAAAGTGGATAATCACTTGGATATTATAGAAAGTGGAAAATATGTATTTTTCAAATTTAATATCATAGTCCTGCTAAAGAGGTCATGAATAAAATATTCAGTATAATTCCTTTTCTTTCTAAGTCGAAAGGTTTGCAACCCTTATCACCCAGTGGACAAGGATGTGAACATTAGATTCTTTTAGCTTTTAACTTATATAGCAACAGAATATTTACAAACAAAATAGTCCGATCAGTTAACTACTCGTACTTTCTATTTGTACATATGAAGGCTGCACAGTGATAAAGGTAGTAATCAAGACACAATTCTTCACATATCCTTTAATCTAAATTCCAAAAGGAACCACCTCCAGACGACACTATATCAGAAAGGATTCTTATCATTAGGATATCAATTTTGGCCCCACTCTCAATGCCGTACTTCATTTATCTACTTATCCCTAGATTCCATATGATTTAGCAGTCCAATAAGTTTGGAATATAAATTCGAAAAGGGTAAAATTCGTAAGGAAACGAACCAGAATAGCCAAGAATATTTTTAGTGTCTAGAATTATGCTGTAAATTATCGTAGTTATAAGCATTAATAAATTTACATTATACTTCAGTTAAGATTTTTATGTTCAATTTGAAAGTATTGAAAGAGTTACCATTTCGTTTTTCTTAACATTTTAAGGTTGGCAATCTTCATGTGTAAGAAATCTCCTATCTAGAACGTAGTATTTTCCTTTTGAAATTGGCTATTTAATACAACGTATATTTCACAATCTAATATGTTTATGATCATGAAAATCTATTGTTGCCATTTTCTCAAAAACTATATAATAAGAGCAATTTCTCGAGTGTGAAATATATGGATTAGATGGACATAAGAAGTCACTCAATGAAAAAACTATGGTATATTGCTCTCAAAAAACAATAAAGAAATTCTATAGGTAAATATGCATCAGCATTCTAATATTATGTTGAAATTCTTCAAATAATAGAAACAAATTCTGAATTATTTTGAACCTTATTCAAAGGTTTAAAGTATATTCAGGAACAAAGTTCTGGTATTACTGAAAATGGAGGAATCTATACCAATTGATTTCTAACTGAAGGGGAGGAAGGGTCTTAGACAATAGTCTATTATGTCCTTTTCTCATGAGATCACTTTGTAAACAAACTTCACTACTTGCCATTATGTTTTATTTCTCGCTCGGTTTTATTGTATCAACATATAATGTTAGACATGATAAAATCCACGACTTTTAAAGTTATCCTGACCATAATTTTAACCCGATTCAATAATGGACTCGCCAATTATAGACATGAATACCATTATTCCAAACAAAATACGAAATAATTATATAAGAAAAAGAATAAATAAACGACCTTTTTGAACAGATGATAATACAATTAAAAGACAAGTGAATTAAAATACTTAATTCATAATATTTTCTTTAATTAATCGTCTTTTGATATTTCTTATTGTTATTTCTGACGGCTGGATTGACACGTAGCATAGGCGGTGTGATGACGTCATAGATGTAAACATGAGCGAAAATATGAATTTTAGAATATGCTCTGTAGGTTAATCAAATGTTAGGTGATGCAATCTTTGATGTGTTTACAGTGTCAATGTAATGGCATTGTAATATTCAATAGAAGCAGGGGAGCTAAACTTAATAAAAGTACACCAACTTTTCGTTCATATAATTCTACATTGTGTCAGAAGTTGTGACAACCACTTCGTAGGTATTATGGCTTGATTCAATATGATATGACTTGCTTTAATTATTATTATTATTATTATTATTATTATTATTATTATTATTATTAATAATAATAATATTATTATTGTTGTTGTTGCGAGCGAAGTGAGTCCTTATATGAAATGCCAAATTTTTCTTTGAAGATATCTCACCCAACCATAGATTTCGGAGCGAGGTATTTTCAGCGGTGGAGTCAATAACTCTAATACAAATGAATATATTCAAATGAGATTTAAAGAAATTATTGAAGAATATATAAGCTTTGTTTTAGCTAATTTCCTTCTTAATACCTGTTATAGGCATGCCCTGGCTGTCACTTTCTGTACGTAAGTGACGACTTTTAACTAAAAAATCAGTGAGGAGGAGCACACTACTCCTAGATTTTTACAGATATCCAAACGATTTTCACAGGGTTTGATGGGTGTTATATAAACTATATTCTTAACAATTTTCATGATGATATCTGCCATAGAAAAGCCACAGCAAACGTTTATTTCAGTATGAGTTGAATGGTTATTTTTGGCGGTGGAGTAAATTGTTCCTAGAATAATTCTCATATCCAGGCGGTGGAGTAAATTGTTCCTAGAATAATTCTCATATCCAGATGAAAATTTCAGGGATTGATAGGAAACATAGTTCATCTGTTCCTGCCAAATTCCATGGTAACATCTACAATTGTAAAGACACAGCTATCATGTAGCCTTCTTAAATATGATGTTAAATATAGCAACATTACAATGAACTGCGTGTTGTTAATATTATTATTATTATTATTATTATTACTTGTTACTACAACCCTAGTTGGAAAAGTAGGGTACTATAAGCCCAAGGGCTCCAACAAGGAAAATAGCCCAGTGAGAAAAGGAAATAATTGAAACTACTAGAGAAATTGTTAACAACTAGCATGAAACAGTAATAAAATTTAAATAAATCTTTCATATATAAACTACAAAAAGTAAAAAAAAAAAAAAAAAACAAAAAAAAAACAAGAGGAAGCGAAATATGATAGAATAGTGTGCCCAAATGGTACCCTCAAGCAAGAGAATTCTACCCCAAGTCAGTGAAAGACCATGGTACAGAGGCTATGGCAGCATCCAAGACCAGAGAACAATGGTTTGTTTTTGGAGTGTTATTCTCTTAGAAGAGCTGCTTACCATAGTGAGCAACATCAACAAGGGTCAATACCCATCTCATGAACAATATCCATCCCGAGTTCAGCTTTTTTATTTATTTCATTACTTTTCATTAACTATTTTTTTTTCTTGGGAGTAGCCCAGTAAATACTTTTAAAGGAAGTGTCTGGTGAGGGGGGGGGGGGGGGTTAGAGAATTCCCCTCTCCCCTGGCCAAGTCCGACACAGGAAATATAAGGAAGTAATTTCTGTTTTAGGGATTGTTGAGAGAGAGAGAGAGAGAGAGAGAGAGAGAGAGAGAGAGAGAGATTGAGATTCACGTTTCCACTCCATTCCTATTTCAAGCAAATTTGGAATGGTCTTTTCGCACTTAACTCTTTCCTGTTAGAAAAAAACCATATATTTCAAGGGCTCCAAGTTTTAGGGAGGTTTAAGGCTTTTGTAAGGGTATGTGTGGCATTTGATTATTATTATTATTATTATTATTATTAAGTAAGCTACAACCCTAGTTGGAAAAGCAGGATGCTATCCAAGGGCTCAACACGGCAGGACAAAGGCCTCAGACATGCCTTGGTCATTATTGGGGTTTCGCCATTTTCATAACCACGCTGGTCATTGCAGGTGGGAGACTAGTCTAATCGCTCAAAGCAAACCAACCTAGTATGGGTGGCCCTGACAAGTTATTCAAGCTTTGCTGATCATGGCGTTGAACAAATCCTTCACTTCTTGCAATTGGATCTCTCTCTCTCTCTCTCTCTCTCTCTCTCTCTCTCTCTCTCTCTCTCTCTCTCTCTCTCTCTCTCGTTGACGCTGGTAGGCGCACACAGGATTATACCAGACGTATTCTTTGGCAATCAGTCTTTTTTCGTTGCCATTAAACCATTTAACTATTCATATAGCATTAATATGCTCTACAATCATTATAATCTTATTTCATATCGGGTAGCAAATGTATTTATTGTTTAATACAAAAACATTCCTTTGTAACCTGGGAATCAATACCACTCCTGTTTGACTCAATTCAACTATTGTGTAACTCATACGCGTATATGAAAGCAAATCATTCGATCACACACATGTACTTTTCATGTGCTTACATGCATACACTCTGCCTCGAAAGGTAAAGACTTCCTAGTGAGGCTAAAGGTCAAGATTGAGATAGAAATGTAGTTAAGTTTAACTTTATCCGGAGAAAGTAAGAAAAGGGAAACAGGGAAGCACTTATATAAATGTTCAAGAGATCTATGAAGCAGCAAAATTAAGGAATTATAAAGAGAAAGACAAACAAGTAGAGAGAGAGAAACGGGTTTCTCAGCTGCTGTATAGGCCATGAGACAATAATTATTGGAGGCCCTGGTGGGTGGGATCGTTGGGGGATCACAGGGAAGGGTATGAAATTGACACACTCGCAGAGAAGGCTCCAACTGCACCATAAACTATGGTGATCCCATCGATGGTGTATATATTAATATGGTGTTGTCAGTATGGTGATAGTTTTCTCAGGAACACGAAGGTTGGGCAAAAAGGGGTGGGGAGGGGGTGGGGGAGGCTATGATGTAATGTAAATATCTGTTGAAGTTTACTGTCCAAAAGACAAGGCCTGACTCCCATGTACCATTTCGAGCCTCAGAGGAAGGGAATCTATTTGCTTAATTGATCTTCACATCGGATTATTTTGAGAGGTAGATCCGGGATTAGATGACACCTGTATTAGAAAGATATATCTTTGATTTTTTTTTTTTTAATAACAATCTCGATTTACTCAAAATAATATTAGTTTTTAATTGGTTTTCTGAATTCCCTCACATTTCTTGTGTAATTCTTTGCCTTCCCAGACCTGCATATAATTTTTTTTTTTCAAAGTCGGGATATTGATATATTTAGCTATTTCATTTCCCAAACTGCAATAAAAACTTTAATTATAATTTCTCTCTCTCTCTCTCTCTCTCCTCTCTCTCTCTCTCTCTCTCTCTCTCTCTCTGCTGATATTGGCTGCTTTATTTGTAGAAGACCCTTTGAAATAAGGGTTAAAGTGATGTCAGGGACAGAATTAAGAGATCGAACATGTGTCTTGGACTGGGTCAGATATGACTTTGGCCTTTGTAAAAAGGGGGATATTTGGAATAGGGGAACAGGATATATATATATATATATATATATATATATATTATATATATATATATATATATATATGTGTGTGTGTGTGTGTGTATATATATATATATATACACTCACATTTGATATATGAGATTAGCATCAACCTAATTGAATGTGGTTGTTTATTTCATCGAATGACTTAAATGGAACAGCTGATGAGTACAGACTTTTACACTTGGACCAGTGTTATTTTAATCCGCTTTAATCCAACTTTCCCTGTATTAATTTCACTATGCACGTTGTAGGTTGGCCAGGTCACCAGCCGCCTGTTGAAACACTACTGCCAGAGAGTTATGGGTTTTTTTGACTGACCAGACAGTACTACATTGGATCCTTCTCTCTGGTTGCAGTTGTTTCTCTTTGCCTACATGTAGACCGAATAGTCTGGCCTGTTCTTCACAGATTCTCCTTTGTCCTCATACACCTGACAACACTGAGATTACTAAACAATTCTTCTTTGTCAAGGGGTTAACTACTGCACTGTATTTGTTCAGTGGCTACTTTCCTCTCGGTAAGGGTAGAAGAGACTCGGTGCACCAGAGACTCTTTAGCTATGGTCAGCAGCTCTTCTAGTAGAAGGACACTTCCAAATCAAACCATTGTTCTCTAGTCTTGGGTAGTGCCGTAGCCTCTGTACCATGGTCTTCCACTATCTTGGGTTAGAGTTCACTTGCTTGAGGGTACACTTAGGCACACTACTCTATCTGATTTCTCTTCCTCTTGTGTTGTTAAAGTTTTTTAGTTTATATAGGAAATATTCATTTTAATGTTCTTACTCTTCTTAAAATATCTTATTTTTCCTTCTTTCCTCTCCTCACTGGGCTATTTTCCCAGTTGGGGCCCCTGGCCTCATATCATTCTGCTTTTCCAACTGGGTTGTAGCTTAGCAAGTAATAATAATAATAATAATAATAATAATAATATGCTTAGGGAGACATTCTATTATTATTATTATTATTATTATTATTATTTTAAGCGCAGACATCATGTCTCTAATTACTTGCTGTGGGCATGTTTGATTATTCCTAATTGAAGGTTTCTGATATATCTACTGAATATTGTTTACTAGTATCAGACCGATAAATCAATGTTCTCAATATGTCAGAACATGTTAACTCTCTGTCGTTTCTAACTGGCTTTTAGAACCCAACGGACCAAGAAAGTATTTAAGATGACTATATTGTTACAGCATCTAAGAGTCTGGTGAGAAATGTGGGTAGTTCTCTTGATTATAAGTCAATGATTAGATTCATTTTGATATGGGTTCATCTTCTGATAGATTAGTGATTACTTTCTCAATCATCTTTACTTGTGTTGCCACTTGTTAAATGTTATTGTCGCCATCTGATGTGGCATTGCCCCAAGAGATAGGAATTTTGTCTTGTTTTTGTGGACGAAGGTTTTATGAAATACGATAAAAATAAATCTTGATCATTTTTGTTTTCGCAACTAGAGTGGAAATTAGTTTTTAGAACAAGTTCTTCTTATGAATAATAATGTAAGGGTTGTGGTGGCCTGGTGGTAGCGTCCTTGCCTGGTGATTGCCAGACTTGGGATTCGAGTTCCACACAAACTCGTTAGTTCCTTTGGTCACTGCAACTTCATCTCCCTTGTGATCTTAGGATTGGGGGTTCGGGGGAGCCTATGGGTCTATCTGCTGAGTCATCAGCAGCCATTGCCTGGCCCTCCTTGGTCCTAGCTTGGGTGGAGAGGGGGTTTGGGTGCTATTCATTTGTATATATGGTCTGTCTCTAGGGTATTGTCCTGCCTTCTTGATAGGACAGTGTCATTTTTCCTTGCCTGTGCCATTCATGAGCGGCCTTTAAATCTTTAAACTGATAGTTTCATGCTGGGAACTTTAGTAGACAACTTCTGTGGTTGGTTATATATTTCCAAAGTTATTATTATTATTATTATTAGCTGAACTACAACCTACAGTGCTCCTGTTGGCAGGCACTGCTCAATTCTCTCTCTCTCTCTCTCTCTCTCTCTCTCTCTCTCTCTCTCTCTCTCTCTCTCTCATAGCATTTGCATTTAGTTTTTTCATAATGATTAATGGAAAGTACGTTATTTTAGTCAGAAATATTCTTTACACGGTTAAATCTCTCTCTCTCTCTCTCTCTCTCTCTCTCTCTCTCTCTCTCTCTCTCTGGTGTTTAATCTCCTCCGAGACTTGTGTTATGTAGGCACGGTGGCCTGTTATCCTTCCTGGGTAGGCTGTAGGCTGCAGCCTGCTGTAGCTAGGTGGAGGTCCATCCAAGCAGCTGGTTACGTCACAGAATGCGAAGTTGCCATTTTGTCAATGATCATAATTAATAGTATTTTTAAAGTAAAATAACACCAGTTTGTGTATCTTGATTCTTAAACAACTTCATTGCCTTTATACCTATCTATGTAAAAGGTGTTTCAACGAAATATAGGTCAATTTTAAAGGGTGAGCCAGGGCACTAATCTATCAATATGTATTTTGATGAACATTTTTTTTGTCATTCTTTTTATTTGAAATGTTGCTTAATTCATTTGTATTTCTTTTGCTCCTTCGCAGGTTGGAGTCGAGATAGGTGATGTTGTCTACCTGTGTTAGCTAGGTGAGTACATGAATCTGATTACTTCTGCTCTCTCTCTCTCTCTCTCTCTCTCTCTCTCTCTCTCTCTCTCTCTCTGTTTTATATATTATTGAATACAATTCTTTATATTTTTGATAATATTTCTTGGAGTGTTTGTTTTTTGCTAAGTTGGTTATGTGTTCATAACAGGTAATGTATATTGAAATCAGTCAGTCTGTGAAATATGAGTGTGCGTTTATGTGTTTGTGTGTGTGTGTGATAGATAATTTTATAGTTTCTTTTAAATAATTGTAGGCATGGTAAGTTTTTAGTGAATTATTGAAGGGTCTAAAGTTGAGAATATTCTGGTTTTGTGTAAAACTGGGTTTTAATTTACTTATTGTTTTGGATAATTCTGCAAATATTATTTCATCTCTCATATTTTAGCCCCATTTCCAATCTTTTCTCTCTCTCTCTCTCTCTCTCTCTCTCTCTCTCTCTCTCTCTCTCTCTCTGTACGATATATGCAAGGGTGTATTCTATCAGTTAGCATCTTTTAATCTTTATGTAATGCGAGATGTACAGTATCTCGGTCTCTTCCCAAAATCAAACCATTGTTCTCTAGTCTTGGGTAGTGCCATAACTTCTGTACCATGGTCTTCCACTGTTCTTGGGTTAGAGTTCTCTTGCTTGAGGGTACACTCCAGCACACTCTTCTATCTTATTTCTCTTCATCTTGTTTTGTTAAAATTTTTATAGTATATATAGGAGATATTTATTTTAATGTTGTTACTCTTCTTAAAATATTTTATTTTCCTTTTTTCATTTCCTCACCAAGCTATTTTCCCTGTTGTAGCCCCTGGACTCATAGCATTCTGGTTTTCCAACTAGGATTGTAGCTTAGCAAGTAACAATAATAATGATAATGTAAGGCATACGATTTATGGTCTTCCACTATTCTTGGGTTAGAGTTCTCTTGCTTGAGGGTACACTCGAGCACACTCTTCTATCTTATTTCTCTTCCTCTTGTTTTGTTAAAATTTTTATTGTTTATATAGGAAATATTTATTTTAATGTTGTTACTCTTCTTGAAATATTCGATTTTCCTTTTTTCATTTCCTTACTAAGCTATTTTCCCTGTTGTAGCCCCTGGACTTATAACATTCTGCTTTTCCAACTAGGATTGTAGCTTAGCAAGTAACAAAAATAATGATAATGTAAGGCATACGATTTATAAAAAAAGAACAATCTTTTTTTTTATCCATTATTTAGTGTAATAATGGTTTGTGTATTGTCATAAACAGCAAAGGTGAACTAATCAAGGCGTTTAACCTTAATAATGCTTTTGTTTATTTGCATTGAAGTACACAACATTTGTATATAAGATTTATATACAGTATACGCATATATAAAGTATATACATATATGTATATATGTAAAGTATATATATATATATATATATATATATATATTTGTATATATATATATATATATATATATATATATGTGTGTGTGTGTGTGTGTGTGTGTTTGTGTGTGTTTGTATGTATATGCCCATATACTTAAAGATACAAAGGATTAATATATATATATATATATATATATATATATATATATATATATATATATGTGTATATATATATATATATATATATATATGTATATATATTAATCCTTTGTACCTTTACATATATGGACACTTTATTTATGTATTTATATAAATATGCTGTATGTATCAATATATAGATGCTGTGGACTTTGAAGTATACGTACAGTATTTGCGTATATATATAAATATATTTATTTATATATAAATACCTTGATGTATCATCATCATCATATCCGACACTTATTGATGCTAAGGTCTTTTAAATAAATGTTTTCCATTTACCATTATCTACTTTAGGCTTCATAGTCCTCAGCCATGTAGATCTTGGTCTTCCAACCCTTCTATTGTCCTATGGAGCCCAGTTGAAAGTTTGGTGAACTAATCTCTCTTGGGGAGTGCTAAGAGCATGCCCAAACCAACTCCATCTACCCCTCACCATGATCTCATTCACATATGGCACTTGAGTAATTTCTCTTATGGTTTCATTTCTAATCCTGTCCTACCATTTAACTCTATATTCTTCCTAAGGCCTTTTTCTCAAATCTACCAAATCTCTTGGAGATTGTTTCATTGTTATACCACGACTCATGGCAATACAGTAACACAGATCTCACTAAATTGATATATAGTCGGATTTTTATATGTAATTTCAGGCGGTTTGAGTTCTAAATTTTACTTAACTTAGACATAGTTGGGTTTTTTTTTTTCAATCTTTCCCCAAACTCCAATTCTAATGACACTGTATTGGAGATCATAGTTCATAGATAATTGAATGATTCTACCTATTTAATCCTTTTTCTTTCGAAAGATATTTCATCTTCCCCTGCATATTTCGTTCTCATTATCTCTGTCTTTCTTCTATTTATCTTGAGCCCAACCTCCTGTGATATTTCATGCATTCTTGTAAGAAAGCATTGCAAATCCTGTGGTGTTCTGCTAATAAGGACAGTATCATCAGCATACTATATGTCAACTAATTTTCTTTTACCAATCCAGGCAAATCCCCAATTGTTTTATGCATTACAAACTCAATGAGAAGGATAAACAACATAGGCAACAACACATTCCCCTAGAGTAGTCCACTGTTCACTGGAAACTCCTTTGATAGGACTCCACTATTATAAATTTTGGACTTGTTATAATCATGACCTAATCAAATTTACATATTTAAAAGGAATTTTATATCTCAGGATTCTCCACAAAATTGGCAGGTACACACTATAAGAGACGTTTTCGTGGTATACAAATGCCAGCCATCAAAAGTGGATTTCTATATTCTATCCATTCCTTTAAAACATGTCTCAAAATTAAAATTTGGTCAATACAACTTCTCCCTTTTCTAAATCCTGCTTGTTCATCTCTCAGTTTTTCATCATTCTTTCTCTCTAGTCTTTAGAATAAGCATGCTATATATTTTCGTGACAACTGATGTAAGTGTGATGCATCTGTAATTATTGTAATCAGTCAGGTCTCAATTTTTTGCCATATTCATCAACACTCCTAACTCCCTTTCATCAGGTTTTGCCTCTTCATGCCACCTTCTATAGAATAATCTTATAGATATTTTAAGGGTAACTTCATTTTCAGCTAATATCATCTCAGCAGTTATTCCATCGTAATCAGGGGCTTTCCATCTCCTGAGTTCTTTTCATTTATAGCTTCGTGTTAAACACACTGAATTCATTTATGGATACATCAAGGTCTTCATCAGCTTCAAGTATATCAATCAAATAATTCCCTTTGTATCTCCTATTCATGACCTCAGTAAAGTGTTCCATCAAACATTGTCTCTCTTTATATTCTGTTGTTATAAAAAAGATATATCTCTTTTTGATGAGTATATGCTTCTTTTTCTTTGGCCCAGAGGAGATTTCATTAATAATTCTGTGAGCGATTTTTACACCATAGCTACTCCCAGAATTCATAGCTTTGTCAGCCTCATCTGCTTTACTGTTTAAATATTCTCTCCAGTCTTTCCTGGCTTTTCGTTTGACCTTATAAACAATACTGGAATATTTAGCATGCTCTACCTTGTACTTTTCATTACTTCCTCAAAAACCTTCAACATTCAATTTCTGTCTTTCTCTCCTTCAAATAGTATCCCACATATCATTTGATATCCATGGCTTTCTCCTTGTAATTTCAGTTCCCAAAACTTCACTTCCAACTGACTGATATTTTTTTTTTTTTTAAATCACATCATTCTTTTATTAATTTTGTCCTTTGTCTTTCAAAGTCGCTAAGACTGCTAATCGATTCCTACATTCAATTGCAAAGATTTCTCTGTGCTCATCTTCTAGAAGGTTATTTGTATGAAACCTAGGTATTCTATCTACTTTTCTGTAAATATTATCATCATTATTATCATTATTACTTGCTAAACGACAACCCTAGTTGGAAAAGCAGGATGCTATAAGCCCAAGGGCTCCAATAGAAAAATAGCTCAGCGAGGAAAGGAAATAAGGAAATAAAGTACAAGAGAAATAATGATCAATATAAAATATTCTTAAAATAGTAATAACCTTGAAATGGATCTTCCATTTATAAACTATAAAAACTTAAAAAAAAAGCAAGAAGAAGAGAAATAAGATAGAAAAGTGTGCCCGAGTGTACCCTCAAGCAAGAGAACTCAACCCAAAACAGTGGAAGACTCTGGAACAGAGGCTATAGCACTATCCAAGATTAGAGTATAATGGATTGATTTTGAAGTGTTCTTCTCCTAGAAGAGCTGCTTACCATAGTTAAAGCGTTTCCTCTACCCTTACCAAAAGGAAAGTATGCACTGAACAAAGATAGAGCAGTAGTTGACCTCTTGAGGGAAGAATAATTGGTAAAGTAAGTGTTGTAAACTGTATGTGGACAGGGGGAGAATGTGGAAAGAATAGGACAGACTAATTGGTGTATGTGTAGGTAAAGAAAAAATGAGCCGTAGCCAGAGAGATGGATCCAATGTAGTACTGCTAGGCCAGTCAAAGGACCCAATAACTCTCTAGCAGTAGTATCTCAATGGGTGGTTGGTGCCCTAGCCAACCTACTACCTTTTATCTATACTTATCTTGATATTAGCTTATGAGAAACTCTACCAGATTACACCTAAATTTTCACTTACTCTAATA
>NW_027170581.1:90000-127500 GCF_036898095.1 Palaemon carinicauda
CAGGGTTATGTCTGCTCATCATTAGCCTTGGAGAGTAATTGATAAATGAGGGCTTTATGCCTCTAATCATATGAATCCAGGCTGCTCTTATTCTGGCTGTTGAATTTTCAATAGCTGTCAAAGAGCAAAGGTACAGTAGTAAGTATGCTGTCCAGCTGAGTGCTGTGTCAGATTATCAGGTCGGACATGATTCCCAGGTAGAGGATTCTGATTGCTGATTGGCCATAGTGCAGCTTGGAAGAATATCTGTTCTAGGCTGGCTGGTTTCTCCTGGATTAGCAGGGCAGGGCCTCTAAAATTTTACATCTCCTAATATCTGGTGCACTGCCATTGATATTCATATATTTGACGGCTTGTTATCAGAAAATGGACCTATTGGGAGTTTGTTGGCAATATTCCGTAATGGGACCTTGCTGCGGCCTACGTGACAGCACAGGTGTTTAGAGAGCCGCATAATGGTTATTCTGATGTGGCAGCTACATTGGAATGATGACCATGCGGCTTTCTAAATTCCTGTCGTGTCACGTACAGCAAAGTCCCATTGGTAAAGGTAAACCACATTAGTTCTCTTCAGAGTGTCCTTCACAGGAGAGGCTGATTAGGTTTCTTGACCAACCTTTAGGTTTTTGCAATTTGGTAATAGATTATGAAGTTAAGCTCCGTACTATCTTGTACGAGGAGCATGTTTTTAATTGTTATGTCTTTAATGGTTCTCTCATCTTGTTAATTATTGTGCTTTGTTTCTATGCATTAGATTTTTTTAGTGAGCTAATTGTGTCGCACTCTTCCTCCCCATACCAGGTATCGAGGGCTTTGTTGTCTTCTCGATTAACCTGTCTATAGGATACCCGTAGTTCTCAGGGACTTATATTAAATGGTCCAGTTCCTCATGGGTTGCCTTGCAGTAGGAACAATGAGAGAGAACCCTCTTCATGAGGGCTTTAATAGTGGAGGCCTTCTATCTGGCAGGACATTCATAGTCCCCATAGACACAAAATTTAAAGTTTGCCGGTTTGCTGTATACAGATATATTTGGCATTGCCCAGGAAAGCAGGAGACATAGAATTCTGGAGGCCCTACCAATCCAGCAGGAATTATCTATATTCAACACCTTGCAGTGAAATATTTTCCTTACTCTCCCGCCTAAGGAGTGCTGGTCCCCCAACTGCAGTTAGACATAACCTACATTTCAAAATGACACCGAAGACAAGAGCACCGATGAGCTTGCTTGGATTGGAGCTTCTCCAAGTGAACACAATGGCCAATCAGTGATCAGATTCCTCGAACTGGGAATCTCAAACACATATATCACACAGGACGTAATCACCAGGCTCAGCACTTGGCCTAGAGCACACCTCCCATGATAATTCAGTGGCCAAAATTATTTCAACCCGGATTCATGTAAATACAGCCAAGAAGCCCTCATCCATCAATTACTCTTCAAGCTTGATGATGAGCAGACGTACCTTGCGGCCTGAAATGCATTGCAACTTAACCTAACTACTTGAACCTCTCTTATTGAATACGATCAGAAAAAGATTATCATAACTCTGGAACACGCCTGGACTCGGTACCATAGCAAATATTTAAACATACTCTTTTAAAGTGAAAGACTATTCATGTACTGATGAATATACATATCAAGTCTAAAAATGAAAATAGCACAGGTACGGGAAGTTGCATTGCTGTTGAAAAGAAATAAATTATCACAATAGAAGAGGTATCATTTAAAGTTAACACTGCAGAGGCAGTCATAGTCTTCAATCACAAGCGCATAAAAGAGGGTCTCCTGGTATATATATATATATATATATATATATATATATATATATATATAAGTTTATATAATCGTATAATCCTTAAATGCAGTTAGCACTTAATTTCTGACTACTTTTAGAGCCTCTAGTGGCATGATTGATGGCAATCTTGATTTTCATTCGAAGAGACTAGAGTTCAGTCCCAGTATGAGGTAGAAATTTATATGCATATCTATTTGTGTAATATATATATATATATATATATATATATATATATATATATATATATATACATATATATATATATTAATATATATATGTGTATATATACATATAATTATATTTATGTGTATACTCTATATTTGTATATATTTTATATTCATATATATACATATATATATATATATATATATATATATATATATATATATATATATATATATTCATATATACATATATATACACATATATTCATATATATATATATACATATATATATATATATATATATATATATATATATATATATATGTATATATATATATATATATATATATATATATATATATGTGTATATATACATATACTGTGTATATATATATATATATATATATATATATATATATATATATATATATATATAAGTATATGTATATATATTTATAAAACTATATACCGATTTCTTCTTCCCAGGTTTATGCATATTCAAGTCCCCATTCAGGAATGTCGTTTTTAATTAATCTTTTGTAATTACTTTGTTATTCTGTCATTTCCTCCCATATTGTTTTCTCTCTCATATCATATCCAATGTACTCCTTCCATCTGGTCAAAGGTCATCACCTCCTTCTGGTTCCATCCACATCCACGTCCATCACTTCTCTTGCCACATATTTGCTCTTCTCTTCTCATCAGGTGGATATTCCATCTTAACCCTGCCTCTTGCACTTACGTTGATGCTTCAGTGACCTTTCTCTACCCTAATACAGATTATTATTATTATTATTATTATTATTATTATTATTATTATTATTATTATTACTTGGCAAGCCACAACTCTAGTTGGTAAAGCAAGATGCTACAAGCCCAAGGGCTCCAACAGGGAAAATACCCCAGTGAGGAAGGGAATAAGGAAACGAATAATCTACAAGAGAAGCAACTAACAATTAAAATAGAATATTTTAAGAACAATAACATCACTAAAATAAATCCTTTATATATAGATTATAGAGGAAAAGAAAGAACATAGAATAGTATACCCGAATGTACCCTCTAGCAAGATCCTTTCTAACCCTGTCCATTGTGGTTCTCCAATTATCAACCTAAGCATCCTCATCTCAGTTATGTCCATCTTCCTACTTCCTATTTAATTGGTATGGTTTCGAATTCATATGGCATTACTTCTATGAAACCTGCCTTGTGAACTCAACCCTTAGTTATGGGGACTTTTGTATCATATATTACACCAGACACGTTGCTATTGGTGTTCTAAACACACTGAAAACGGCTGTTCATTTCCTATTTTATGTCCCCCGCATTTTCTATCGCTAAGCTAAGGTACATAAATTCATGATCCCTTTTGATATTTCCTCCTAATTTGATTGTAGTTTTCGAGTTGCCATCCAGTTTGATTGTTATATATTCAGTCTTCTTCCTGTTTATCCTTAACCCTCTACTCAGGAAGTCATATCTCCATGCTTTAAGCTTCATCTCCAGTTCTTCTGTGTTCTTGGTTAACAAGCCTATGTCATCTGGATAGAGCAGACTTCATAGTGGTTCCTCCCTTCCATCATCTGTGCACACATCAAAGACAATATTAAACAGAAGTGGGCTCAGAGCCGATCCCTGATATAACCCAACCCCATCTTAAACATTTTCCTCTCTCCCAATTGTAGTTCTGACGCTGGTCTTTACATTTCTCTACAGCTTCCTGATCATAATTCACTGTCACTCCTCTATATTTCCTGTCGTGGTATCCTGTCAAATGCCTTCTCAAGGTCTATAAATGCCATATGCATGGTTTTTTTCTTCCTGTACACGCGGTGAGATGGTAGCCTCCTTGCCTGGTGATTGCTAGACTGGAGTTTGAGTCCCACTCAAACTCGTTAGTTTCTTTTGTCGCTGGAAACTCACCATCCTTGTGAGCTAAGGATGTGGGGTTTGGGGAGCTTATAGACATTACTTGGCCCTCCCTGGACCTAGCTCGGGTTGGGCGGGGGCTTGGGTGCTGATCATATGTAATATGGTCAGTCTCTAGTGCATTGTCCTGCTTTATAGGGTAATGTAACTGTCCCTTGTCTCTACCATTCATGAGTGGCCTTTATACCTTTAAAAAAGGAGTGTAAGAGATTTAATGAATAAAGAGCAAGTGGCTAACAGGGTATATAGTCTGATATGGCAGGTCCTCTTGAATCTGAACGACTTGGAAAGTATTTGGAAAGTATTTTTCAGTCAAGTATCTTAAGCAGTCAATCTATAATGTGAAAATTACCTACGAGTTTTGGGGAACATAATACAGTCATTTTTATTCGCATGATCATGCAAAATGAAATGCATGAATATCTAAAAAAGAATTTACATGGTTGTCGGTTTCTACATTAACTACATTAAACAAAAATTTCCCCCCCCCCACCCGTCTCTCTCTCTCTCTCTCTCTCTCTCTCTCTCTCTCTCTCTCTCTCTCTCGCTGAATGTCTTCAAAGCCGGCATAACCCAGTTATGTGTTATTTGCCATCAGTGACTTGAGAGAGAGAGAGAGAGAGAGAGAGAGAGAGAGAGATTATGACGCATTTGGTTAGAGACCTAGAACAAGGGGGGGAGGGGATGGAGGTTGGGGGGAATGTTGATGTAGCCTGGCTGGACTCGCAGGGGAGAAGGTAGGAGAGGGGTGGGGCGGGGGGAGTTGGTTGCCAGTAGCTAAAAATAGATTCTGACAGATGGCGAAAACAAAAACGAAAGGGAATAAGATCCAGAGGAATAATAGATATACTGGAATGAAAATGACTAGATGGTGTTAGTTGTGATAAGAATAATTTAGATATTTGAAATAAGAGTGTCTGAGGAGGTATAGAGGGAATTCGTGATAAATATAGAGGATACGACAGGGGCCAGGAAATTGACATAGAGATTAATGAAGTAAGGGAACGCAACAGAGAGAGACGAAGAGAGTTATTCTATGGTTATTAAATCTTTTAAATAAAGTCTTGAGAGATTCTGGGCTTCTTTCAAATAGTACAGCGGCATAGCAGACCAATTGTTCAAATTGGTCTAAAAGCACCAAAATTGGCACACATATAGATTAATATATTCTAAACATTTTTGGATATGGAGGCATTCAAGATTAGCCCTTAGGAAGATATGGCGGCCATTGTTCAAAATGGCCGCCATTTAACATTAGCGTCATTACATAGACTTCATTATGTGTCGTTAGTTTGGTGCTAGATGGGCCAAAATTCCCTTTTTTTACATCAGAATTAACATCAATAAATGTTTAACAGATATTTAGATGAATCTTCTCAAAAATGGCCCCCAAACTGGCCGCCATTTTGTGGAAAAAGTGGACATTTGATGAAGATTTCAATACTCAATGACATAATACCTCTAATAACCAGTACCTGATTTCAGGAACACACTTTAATTGCTCAAGTTGCTTTTTTATTTCAAATTGCTGGCAAAATTGCTAGTCAAAATAATACACAGAGTACGGGAAGTTTACAGTATGGTCAGATTGTAGTTATATAGTCGACCAAAAGCCCAGTCTCTAGGCACAGTACTTGTGTAATCCTGCAGTACATACATGTAATACAATAACGTAGATTTTGCCACACTATGTTAATTATGATTCCGAACTTTTCAAATCTGGTCACCAGAATTATGAATGTCTACAGATCATAATGTTGGTTAGCAAGTTTTCTGTCCCAATCTACTGGCATTCGCCTTCACAGAAACATAGACCAGTGCATTGCAGTGAAGCGTTCTTGCACTTGCAGCGGTTTTTGCAGCCTTTCTTGCATCCGCAAGACACCAGCTCATAGCAGGCCTTGGATGCCTCAGGGAGTGTGGTCCAGAGTGGTGTGTAGAGCCCATCATCACTCCGATGCCAGCCCCAGTCTGTTGGTGGAGGGAGCACGGGCGTTGGTACCAATGCCTGGCCCCAGACATGGCCACCCTGAAGGGCAGATCTCTTCACATGCTGCTCCAGAGCAGCGTAGGTTGGCGGGATGTTCTGAACAGAGTTCGTCTTTGCAAAGAACTGCTTTCTCGCCTTGTTGACGTCCTTGCATTTGCTTGTGCGGTCATACAGGAGTATGACAAACCTCTCGATGACATGCATTGTATCCTCTTGGATGCTTGTGGGTGCATTTGCCAGACTCAGCAGGGCATCAGTGAGTTCTGGCAGCGTGTTCCATGTTGCCCAGGCAGATTTCTTCCCATGTCCGACGAAGGCTGACACAGTATCACACCCTGTGATGGCATGAAACATTGGAAGAGCACATGCCTTCTCTGGACCAAGGGAGGAAGCTATTTCATGGGCTGCAATGTAGCGGTAGTTCTTGCCTGTCCCAAAGGCTACCCAGAGTTCGTCTCCAGCTGGTAGTTTCTGGACTACCATCACTGCTAGGACCACGACGTCACTGTCTACTGTTCGAACCTGTATCTGGTGGTGACCATGTTGTGCAGCATGTGCTACATGTAGCATCATGCGGGTGTCTGCCTCTTCTTGGTTGCATGGTGCGAGTGAGTTGACATCCTCTTGCTGTGGAACACAGATCACCTGCTCCCCATCAGTGACGACCAGTTCCTTGCCTTCTTCTTGAAAGGACTCTGCAAGCATGGTGGAGAGGTAGCTGAAGAGCTCCACTTTGTTGCTATCAACTTGCAGGAAACTTTGCCAATTTCCTGGTATGACTGCTGAGTCGACAACACGCCGACGTACTCCCTTTCCACGCTGTTCTCTGGTTGATGCCTTCAGGGAATCTGCTCTGTAGCTGTCCCACACAAGGTCAAGGCGCGCTTGGCCTGGACATTGTCAGTACTATCAAATGCTGAGCTGCTTGCGATGCGTCTCTTCTCTGCTCTTCGTAGCATTGTGTTATTGTATTTGAGCATACATGTTTTATGCCACTTGGCCTGGTGGGCAACCATTGTCGCCTCAACACCTTGTCCTTCATCTAGTCTCTGTAACTGAACAGTTCTTGGCAGTTCTCCGAGTTCATCAAATTTGACCAAGTTTGCAGCCATTGTCGTGTATCCACTCCCAGGGTCTCGGCGTTTAGACAGTACTGGGCAGACAAGTGACTCTGTTGTCTCCTCTTGACATACAAGACACAGCTTCCAGTTTGTCTCAGGAGGTGTTGTGGGAGTACGTTGCTCAAAAGTATCGACCAGTTGGAACTTCTTTGCCATGGCTGCAGTCTGGAACAACGCGTCTCTGATGTCAGGTGGTGCTGCTGCTGCCTCACCTGCAAAGACACAAAACACCACCATGTTACCACAAGTTACTACTACAAGCACCATGACTATCAACACTATACTATTACTGCAGCCGCCGTCACTGCCACCAACGCTGCCGCTGCAAAGTAAAATTCATTTTCTTGTGAAATGGTAGCCAAATTATTTGGTAAGCACAGAAGTATGTGTAATTGTACAATACTTATCACCTCTAGCACACTTATCACCTTTAGCATCCACAAAAAGACAAATTATGGTACATATTCAATGACGCTAACGGTAAATAGCGGCCATTTTGAAAAATGGCCGCCAAATGTGCTACGGGGAGAATCTTGAATGCCTCCATATCCAAAATTGTTCAGAATGTATTAATCCACATGTGTGCCAATTTTGGTGCTTTTAGAACAATTTGAACAATTGGTTTCATATTTCTTACTATGCCGCTGGGCTAAAATAGTTTTGTTCGTTGTTCTGTTATAAGGTAAATAGGAGATTGTGGTTAGAGGTTACGAAATATTAGAAATATTCACTTTATTATTATTATTATTATTATTATTATTATTATTATCATCATTATTATTATTATTATTAGCTAAACCATGACCCTAATTGGGAAAGCAGTATGCAGGAACAGTAAATTATTCGATCCAGTAGCAGGTATCTATTATTTGAGGAACTGCAGGTCATGGCAGAGAAAAACAAGATCTTGGAATTGTCCAGTTTAAGGTTTAAAGTCCTCTCATGAAGGGCAGAAGCAAGGAACGGTGACATTGCCCTAGCAAGCAGGACAGTGCCCTAGAGACAAACCATAATCATATGATCAGCGCCCAAGCCCCTTCACCTCCCAATCTAGGGCCAGGGAGGAACAGGTAATGGCTGCTGATGACTCAGCAGACAACGATGGTAAGGATGCAGCGACCAAAGGAATTAACGAATCCCTGGTGATCACCAGGCAGAGACGTTACCAATAAGGCCACAACAACATAATCAAGTTTCACTGGATAATGCAAAAATGTTATTTGTTTCGAGCATTGCTCTAAAATTTTTCTTAATAATTTCAATCTCAAACACAAGATACTTTCTTCTTGGTTAGGGTAGAAGAGACTCGTTACTTATGGTAAACAGCTCTTCAAGGAAAGGACACTCCAAAATCAAACCATTGTTGTTTTGGGTGGTGCCAGACCTTCTGTCTTGGGTTCGAGTTCTCTTGCTTGAGGGTACACTCGGTCACACTATTGTTGTTACTGTTCTTAAAATGTTTTATTTTGATTGTTACTTTTCTTGTAGTTTCTTTATTTCCTTGTTTCGCTTCCTCACTGGGCTATTTTTCCCTTGTGGAGCCCTTGGGCTTATGGCATCTTAATTTTCAATTAGTGTTATAGCTTAGCTTGTAATTATAATTATAATAATACTAATGAAATAGTAATCTGATAATAACAATAGCAAACCTCATTCCTCTGTCCTACCTTTCTCACAAGGAAATGGAAATAATTACAACTAATTCTAACAGACTGTGTCTTCTGCTAAAATATCCCAGGACTGTGCTTTCCAAACTGAATATAAATGCAAGGTAAATGCAAAGAGGGTCACATAAATCAGGGCCCAAAGAAATCCCCAACTTAAGACCTTAACACTAACTCATATATGTGAACTGGTTGGCCAAAAACCTTCCTAAGATGGAAAATCATGGTCAATTCTCTCTCTCTCTCTCTCTCTTTCTCTCTCTCTCTCTCTCTCTCTCTCTCTCTCTCTCTCTCTCTCTCTCTCTCTCTCTCTGTATATATATATATATATATATATATATATATATATATATACATGTGTATATATATATATATATATATATATATATATATATATATATATATAAAATGATAAGGTTAATTACAGCAAAATAAAATTACATGAAACATACATTAAACCCACATAATGTTGAATAAACTCCACCTATCTCCTTTAATATTACATGCAAAGTTGATATCCCATTGCATGAATCCCAGCGTATTTGAAAAGGCAGAAGTTGCCCAGTATTTTAAGAAAGACCACGAAAAGTATTTTGGGGATTTGGGGCTAATTTCTCTGAAGATTTAATAAACATGTGTTTATGAAATCATAAAATCCGTTGAGTATATATTGTAACAAAAAGGATTATTCATATGGTAATTACTTTGTTCATTATGCTTGAGGGTACATTCAGATACAGTATTCTATCTGTTTTCTTATTTCCCTTCCTTACTGGGCTATTTTTCCCTGTTACTTACTTACTTTACTTTGATGACTTCTTTTCCGGTCCCCTACAGCAGGGGAACCCCACTCTCTACAGGACCTCCACTGTCGTTTTACCTTGTTCGTTCACAGTATTTATCTTTTCAAGTCACACATTGTTCATTTACTGTTAAATCATCACTGTCAAAAGACTCATGAAATAAGAAAGTCTTCAGTTTCCTCTTGAAAGCCTTCATTTCTTCAATCATTCGAATGTTTCGTGGGAGCTTATTATATAGTCTCGGGGCCGCATATATAAAGGCTCTGGAGCCTAAAGTGGACGTGAATCTAGGTTCCAACAGTTTGAAGCCATCTGTAACTATTCTCGTGTCGACACGATTTGTAGGCTGCGCAATATGTAGCAATTCTCCTTAGTATTTTGGACGACCGGTTCTGATAACTTGGTGGGTTATTTTACACATTTTAAATTCAATTCTCGCTTTAATCGGCAGCCAGTGTAAATCAATTAGTATAGGTGATCCTTTCTCTATGTGGGACACCTTTTATCAGTCACCCTTATGTTTATAGTATCCTGCTTTCCCAATTACGGCTGTCGCTTAACTAATAATAATAATAATGATAATAATAATAGTAATTATTATTATTACTATTATTATTATTATTATTACTATTATTATTATTTTGATAATTCATAACCTCACCAATCTCTTCTTTAGAGAGAGAGAGAGAGAGAGAGAGAGAGAGAGAGAGAGAGAGAGAGAGAGAGAGAGAGAGAGAGAGAGAGAGAGAGAGAGATTTCATCTACCACCTCAACAGTATTGTGCAATGCTGCAACTCTACATAGCTGTCAAGTCTCCTCTCAACTCGAGAAGCTCACCAAGCTTGCAATAACTCCGCCTTGCCCATTGCAATGTTCCTCCCTTAGCTCGTATTTCTCATAAATGCTGGAATATTCATTTAGAAGTATTTCATAATAGCAAACCCTTATCTAAGCTATAAATATGGCGAACTATAGATTAATATTTATTAGATTTATTTAGTGTTTAAAGATATTTAAAAAATGGCGACCGTGCAACCTAAGATGCAAGAGGCAGACCAAGTCTCAATGTTGCCTCCCTCAACATCCTAAATGATTCAATACGAACTCTGATTGGTCGAGAATTTCCTGTGCTAATCCGCCAATGCCAGCTCACAGTGCCATCCTCCTCTAACAGATATGGTAACGTAATTTTAACCCATAAACCATTAAGTGATGGAGAATATTTACTTATAAACATTACTGTTGTTGTATATAATTTTTGGGAAAATATGTTGGTAATACACAATTTACTTCTAATTTAATGTGTTGTCTAATTTCAACTAATGATAAGGAAGCCAAATTTCGTAATCTATACTGAATATTATGATTTGCAATCATATCTCTTCTGGTTCGAGGAGAGAGAGAGAGAGAGAGAGAGAGAGAGAGAGAGAGAGAGAGAGAGAGAGAGAGAGAGAGCTAGGGGCCTTGTTTCATAATCCATGCTAATCGGTGCAATTGAATCCATTGCACAGAGTAAAAACACTGCAGTACAGTATTCTAGGGTGAAAAAAACAGTCAATATAATTTCATAATCAGTGTTAAATGCCTTCAGCCCTTAATGTGAAGGATTATAGCGATGTATATTTGCATATCTTCTCAAGTTGTCTTGTGGCAATTTTCTTTCCTGGCCAATCCTATATTAGTCTTATTTCATATTTCAGTCTATGTGGTTTATTACGATTTATTTCGGTTTTTCAATACTCTATTTGAGCTACTATTGTTATAGTCAGGTTCATCATCATCAGCCGTTACTATTCCACTGCAGAACAAAGGGCTCAGACATGTCCTTCCACTGGCGACTGATTATGGTCTTTTTGTGCCTGTCCACGCCCCGCAAACTTCATTAGTTCGTAGATCCATCGTCTTCTCTTCCTTCCTCAGCTTCTTTTACAATCTCTAGGGACCCATTCTGTTATTCTTCTTGTCCATCTGTTGTCTGTCATTCTCATTATATGTCCTGCCCATGTCCGTTTCTTTTCCTTTCATGTAAGAATATCCTCTACTTTAGTTGTCTCTCGTATCCATGTTTATCTTTTTCAGTCTCTTAGTGTTATTCCCATCATTATTCTTACCATAGCACTATGATTTGTAACTAAGTAATGTTCTAAGGCTTTATTAAGGCTCCATGTTTCTGAGGCATAAGTAAATACTTGTAAGACCAGCTCATTAAATACTTTCGTTTTAAAGAAAGTAGCGTTTCTTGTTTCATAGTCTCGTATTGTTAACCAAAAGCTCTCCATCTCATATATACAGTATATATATATATATATATATATATATATATATATATATATATATATATATATATGTGTGTGTGTGTGTGTGTGTGTGTGTGTGTATATATATGTGTGTGTGTGTGTGTGCATGAGAGAAGATTTAGGATGATTCTTCATTTTAGGAAGGTTTTTGACCAACCAGTTCACTTTTTTTTATGAAGTTGTATGCGTATATATCAAATTAGGGGTTTCTTTGTGATCATCTTTCAGTTTTGTTGCATTTATATACAGTTTGGAAATCACAGTCCCGGGATATTCTATCAGAAGACATGTTTTTAAAAATTAGTTTAGAGTTATTTCCACTTCCTGGTGAGAGTGGTAGGGATAAGGTTTTCAATATTTGTCAGGTTACTATTTTATTAGTATCTTGTGTTTGTGCCAGAAATGATTAAGATTTCTTGCATTATCAAGTGAACCTTGGCTGACAACTGGACAATGCCAAGATGTTGTGTGGTGTTCTTATGCATTTTCACTTCATTTGAATGGCAAATTCCTTTCTGCTAAAATATGCACTTCCTCCAATAATTGCACTTGCTTCTAAATCGAATCAGTTACTATTTCCTCACAAATGGATCCATTTTCTGAAGGCAATCTTTGCTGTAATTCATAGTAACCGGGCATAAAGCGTATACTTCTTTTTCTATTTTTTATTTTCATTTCTCATGCATAGCTAGAATTGTATGAGTATAAGTTCAATATTAAAGACAATTTGTCCCTGTACTTCCTGTGTTTATATTATAAAGGATGCAGCGGCCAAAGGCATACAAAATAAATTTTCAAGGATTTCTACACTTTCCTCATTTTGGAAACGTTTCTGTAACTGCTAATTATTTTTGTTTTTGAAAAATGTGTTCAATTTATATCAACTGGGAAAAATTCTACTGTAATTATAAGTGGTTAAATTTTGAAATGATATTCCCTAGCCCTGGGACTTATCATTTCTATCAGAGTTGCATTATTTTATGTTAATTCCACTGGACTTTGCATAACCTGAAGTCCCTTTTCTGCCTTACCATGTCAACGGGAGATCTCTTGGTTTGTCGAACTCAACACTTGAAAGAACTCATTGTATTCAATAAAATTCCTATAACGTCTTCATATTAACTTACTTCAGCGTTCTCTGAATGTTCTAAGATAGCTTTAGTAATATCAGTAACGAATGATGCCTTCTTTATTTCTTCACTGGCCTTCTTTGATTTATCTGTCAGTCTGTTAGCTTTTAACTCATTCAGAGGATCTTTGAAATCGAATATATATACATATATATATATATATATATATATATATATATATATATATATATATATATATATATATACACACACAACAGCGACATGCAGCCATTTCTAGTCCCCTGCAGGACAAAGGACTCAAAGATGGCCTTATTCATGTCTGGGATTTGGCCATTTTCATCACCATGCCACTTAGAATGGATGATGGTGGGAAACTTTAGTCTGATCGCTTACAGCAAATAAACCACATTAAGGCATCCTCACTCAGATACCATATATATATATATATGTATATATATATATATATATATATACATATATATATATATATATATATATATATATATTATTAAATGCTAAGCTACAACCCTAGTTGGAAATGCAGGGTGCTATAAGCCCAGGGCCCCAACAGGGAAAATAGCCCAAGGAGGAAAGGAAATAAGGAAAAATAAAATGTTTTAAGAATAGTAACATTAAAATAAATATTTCTTATATAAACAATAAAAAACTTCAATAAACCAAGAGGAAGAGAAACTAGATAGAAGTTTGCCTGAGTGTACCCTCAAGCAAGAGAACTCTAACTTAAGACAGTGGAAGACCATGGTACAGAGGCTATGGCACTACCCAAGACCAGAGATGCAAGGACGCAAAGGTTAACAATGAACTCATTTTTATTGATATATACATGGTCTCTCTCTCTCTCTCTCTCTCTCTCCTCTCTCTCTCTCTCTCTCTCTCTCTCTCTCTGTGAGTGTGTGTGCAAATTGCAAAGGATATATTTCAATATTTAATCCTATTTTTTCCTAATGTCTGAAAAATAATCTGTCAAAAATACCTACAATATTTCAATTTAAGTGCATGATATATTCATAGGACAATATTTAAATAACTTTAATTTGCCTTTGCTTACAAAACTGCTAACAAAACTTTAAATCAATATGGAAAATGCATTTTTGAGCTAGAGGATGAGATTTTGATTAAGAGTACCGTATAAATATAAGTATCGTATAAGTATGATATGGGCTTGATTTATTACCCATATGTGCAATAAATGAAATATATATAATATTAAAGGTTTTATTCTATATATTTATTCGAAAGAAAGTACAAAAATGGAAATTTTCCAATGGTTTATGAACTGGCATTTGTCTCTTTTACCTAGTTGAAAGAGCAAACCACAATTTCCTAACAGTTTGTCCGAATGGAGCGTTCCTATTGGCTAAGGACTATGTTACTTTGCCCTTGCCCGAAAGGAGCGTTCCTATTGGCTAATTTCCTTACCGTTGCCCGAATGGAGCGTTCCTATTGGCTGGGGACATTGCAAGGTAACTCCCATTTCGTTCCTTAAAGACGGATTTTCTTTCCAATATTTTACTTCCAAAATGACCTCACTGAGGCCATCTGTTGATACCTTGAGGAACACTAAATCAACTTAAAAATTATCGTATTTTTTATCTAAAAATACATATAAAATATTCATTACATATAATGCATAAATAAGATATGAAGTTAAATTATTTTATTCAATAAAATGTCTAGATAAGAAGTATCTTGACGTTTATAAGATAATCTTAAAGAGAAATGCTCGTATACAGTTTTGGCAAAATTTATTTAGCACCTCATGAGGGGGTCCAGAATTGCCAACGAATTAATTAGGTAGAATTTTTCATTTAGAGAAATTTGAAAGTCACTTGGATAATATAGAAAGCGGAAAATATACATTTTTAAAATATAAATTCATCCTCCTGCTAAATAGGTCATGAATGAAATATTTAGTATAATTCCTTTTCTTTCTAAGTCGAAAGGTTTGCAGCCCTTATCACTGAGTGGACAAGGATATTAACATTATATTCTTTTAGTGTTTAACTTATATAGGAACAGAATATTTACAAACAAAATAGTCCGATCAGTTAACTACTGGTACTTTCTATTTGTACATATGAAGACAGCACAGTGATAAAGGCAGTAATCAGGACATAATTCTTCACATATCCTTTAATCTAAATTCTAAAGGAACAACGAGCAGACAACACTATATCAGAAAGGATTATTATCATTATGATATTAATTTTGGACCTACTCTCAATGCTGTATTTCATTCATCTACTTATCCCTAGATTCCATATGATTTAGCAGTCCAATAAGTTTGGAATATCAATTCGAAAAGGGTAAAATTCGTAAGGAAACGAACCAGAATAGCCAAGAATATTTTTAGTGTCTAGAATTATGCTGTAAATTATCGTAGTTATAAGCATTAATAAATTTACATTATACTTCAGTTAAGATTTTTATGTTCGATTTGAAAGCATTGAAAGAGTTACCATTTCGTTTTTCTTAACATTTTAAGGTTGGCAATCTTGATGTGTAAGAAATCTCCTATCTAGAACGTAGTATTTTCCTTTTTAAATTGGCCATTCAATGCAACATATATTTCACAATCTAATGATATGTTTATGATTATGAAAATCTATTGTTGGCATTTCCTCAAAAACTATATAAGAGCAATTTCTCGTGTGTGAAAGAAAATATGGATTAGATGGACATAAGAAGTCACTCAATGAAAAAACTATGGTATATTTCTCTCAAAAAACAATAAAGAAATTCTATAGGTAAATATGCATCAGCATTCTAATATTATGTTGAAATTCTTCAAATAATGAAAATAAATCCTGAATTATTTTGAACCTTATTCAAAGGTTTAAAGTATTTTCAGGAACAGAGTTCTGGTATTACTGAAAATGGAGGAATCTATACAAATTGATTTCTAACTGAAGGGGAGGCAGGGTCTTAGACAATTGTCTTTTCTGTCCTTTTCTCGTGAGATCACTTTGTAAACAAACTTCACTACTTGCCATTATGTTTTATTTCTCTCTTGGTTTTATTGTATCAACATATAATGTTAGACATGATAAAATTCACGACTTTTAAAGTTATCCTGACCAAATTTTTACCCTAAACCAATAATGGACTCGCCAATCATAGACGAGATATATACCATAGTTAGAAACAAAATACGTAACAATTATTGTAAAAAAGAATAAATAAACGACCTTTTTGAACAGATGATAATACAATTAAAAGACAAGTGAATTAAAATACTTAATTCATAATATTTTCTTTAATTAATCGGCTTTTGATATTTCTTATTGTTATTTCTGACGGCTGGATTGATACGTAGCATAGGCGGTGGGATGACGTCATGGATGTAAACATGAGCGAAAACAGTAGTTTTAGAATATGCTTTGTAGGTTAATAAAATGTTAGGTGATGCATTCTTCGATGTGTTTACAGTGTCAATGTAATAGCATTGTAATATTCAATAGAAGCAGGGGAGCTAAACTTAATAAAAGCAACACCAACTTTTCGTTCATATAGTTCTACATTGTGTCAGAGGTTGTGACAACCATTTCGTAGGTAGTATGTCTTGATTCAATATGATATGACTTGCTTTAATTATTATTATTATTATTTTTGCTGTTGTTGTTGTTGTTGCGAGCGAAGTATGACCTTATATGAAAGGCCAATTTTTTTTTAAGATATCTCACCCAACCCGCAGCCCAATCATTCCCTAACCATAGATTTCGGAGCGAGGTGGTAGGGGCTGGGCGGTGGGGGAACAGCTGATATTTTCAGCGGTGGAGTCAATAACTCCTATACTAATAAATATATTCAAATGAAATTTTAAGAAATTATTTAAGAATATATAAGCTTTGTTTCAGCTAATTTCATTGTTAATGCCTGTTATAGGCATGCCCTGGCTGTCACTTTTGTACGTAAGTGACGATTTTTAACTAAAAATCAGTGAGGAGGAGCACACTACTAGATTTTTACAGGGTTTGAGGGTGTTATATGAACTACATTCTTACAAATTTTCATGTTGATATCTGCCATAGAAAAGCCACAGCAAACGTTTATTTCAGTATGAGTTGAATGGTTATTTTTGGCGGTGGAGTAAATTGTTCCTAGAATAATTCTCATATCCAGATGAAAATTTCAGGGATTGATAGGAAACAGTTCCTGTGTTCCTGTCAAATTCCATGGTAATATCTACAATTGTAAAGACACAGCTATCATGTAGCCTTCTTAAATATGATAAATGTAGCAACATTACAGTGAACTGCGTGTTATTATTATTATTATTATTATTATTATTATTATTATTAATTGTTACTACAACCCTAGTTGGAAAAGTAGGGTACTATAAGCCCAAGGGCTCCAACAAGGAAAATAGCCCAGTGAGAAAAGGAAATAATTGAAACTACTAGAGAAATTGTTAACAACTAGCATGAAACAGTAATAAAATTTAAATAAATCTTTCATATAGAAACTACAAAAAGTAAAGAAAAAAAAACAAAAAAACAAAAGAAAACAAGAGGAAGCGAAATATGATAGAATAGTGTGCCCAAATGGTACCCTCAAGCAAGAGAATTCTACCCCAAGTCAGTGAAAGACCATGGTACAGAGGCTATGGCATCATCCAAGACCAGAGAACAATGGTTTGTTTTTGGAGTGTCATTCTCCTAGAAGAGCTGCGTACCATAATGAGCAACATCAACGAGGGTCAATACCCATCTCATGAACAATATCCATCCCGAGTTCAGCTTTTTTATTTATTTCATTACTTTTCATTAACTATTTTTCTTCTTGGGAGTAGCCCAGTAATTACTTTTAAAGGAAGGGTCTGGTGAGGGTGGGGGATGGGGGGGGGGGTTTAGAGAATTCCCTTCTCCCCCCGGCCAAGTCCGACACAGGCATTTGATTATTATTGTTATTATTATTATTATTATTATCATTATTATTATTACTAGGTAAGCTACAACCCTAGTTGAAAAAGCAGGATGCTATCCAAGGGCTCAAGACGGCAGGACAAAGGCCTCAGACATGCCTTGGTCATAATTGGGGTTTCGCCATTTTCATAACCACGCTGGTCATTGCAGGTGGGAGACTAGTCTAATCGCTCAAAGCAAACCAACCTAGTATGGGTGGCCCTGACACGTTATTAAAGCTTTGCTGATCATGGCGATGAAGAAATCCTTCTCTTCTTGCAATTGGAACTCTCTCTCTCTCTCTCTCTCTCTCTCTCTCTCTCTCTCTCTCTCTCTCTCGTGTACGCTGGTAGGCGCACACAGGAAGCATGTCCCATACTTATACCAGAAGATAGGAAGCTATCGAACTATTTAACTATTCATATGGCATTAATATGCTCTACAATCAGTATAATCTTATTTCATATCAGGTAGCACATGTATTATTGTTAAATAAAAAAAAAAAATATTCCTTTGTAACTTGGGAATCAATACCACTTGTTTGAAACGATTCAACTATTGTGTAACTCCTACGCGTATATGAAAGCAAATTATTCAATCACACATATGTACGTTTCATGTGCTTACATGCATACACTGCTTCGAAAGGCAAAGACTTCCTAGTGAGGCTAAAGGTCAAGATTGAGATTGAAATGTAGTTAAGTTTAACTTTATCCGGAGAAAGTAAGAAAAGGGAAATAGGGAAGCACTTATATAAATGTTCTAAAGATCTATGAAGCAGAAAAATGAAGGAATTATAAAGAGATAGACAAACAAGTAGAGAGAGAGAAACGGGTTCCTCAGCTGCTGTATAGGCCGTGAGACAATTGTTGGAGGCCCTGGTGGGTGGGATCGTTGGGGGATCACAGGGAGGGGTATGATATTGACACACTCGCAGAGAAGGCTTTAGCTGCACCATAAACTATGGTGATCCCATCGATGGTGTATATATTAATATGGTGTTCTCAGTATGGTGATAGTTTTCTCAGGGACACGAAGGTTGTGCAAGAAGGGGTGGGGAGGGGGTGGGGAAGGCGATGATGTAATCTAAATATCTGTTGAAGTTTACGGTGCAAAAGACAAGGCCTGACTCCCATGTACCATTTCGAGCCTCAGAGGAAAGGAATCTATTTGCTTAATTGATCTTCACGAGGACTTATTTTGAGAGGCAGACCCGGGATTAGATGACACTTGTAGTAGAAGGATATGTTGTTGATTTTTTAAAAAATAATAATCTTAATTTATCAAATGATATTAGTTTTTAATTGATTTCCTGCATTCGCTTATATATCTCGTCTAATTCTTTGCTTCCAAGACTTACATATAATTTTTTTTTGAGTTTTTCTAAGTCGGGAAATTGATATTTTTAGCTATTTCATTTCCCAAACTGTAATAAAAACTTTAATTATAATTCTCTCTCTCTCTCTCTCTCTCTCTCTCTCTCTCTCTCTCTCTCTCTCTCTCTCTCTCTCTCTCTCTCTCTCTGCTGATAAGTGGCTGCTTTTATTTGTAGAAGACTCTTTGAAATAAGGGTTAAAGTTATGTCAGGGACAGAATTAGGAGATCGAACGTGTGGTGTCTTGGACTGGGTCAGATATGACTTTGGCCTTTGTAAAAAGGGGGATATTTGGAATAGGGGGACAGGATTAATATATATATATATATATATATATATATATATATATATATATATATATATATATATATATATATATATATACTCAGATTTGATATATGGGATTAGCATCAACCTAATTGAATGTGGTTGTTTATTTCATCGAATGACTTAAATGGAACAGCTGATGAGTACAGACTTTTACACATGGACCAAAGTGTTATTTTAATCCGCTTTAATCCAACTTTCCCTGTATTAATTTCACTATGCAGGTAGTAGGTTGGCCTGGGCACCAGCCGCCTGTTGAAACACTACTGCCAGAGAGTTAGGGGGTCCTTTGACTGACCAGACAGTACTACATTGGATCCTTCTCTCTGGTTGCAGTTGTTTCTCTTTGCCTACATGTACACTGAATAGTCTGGCCTGTTCTTCACAGATTCTCCTTTGTCCTCATACACCTGACAACACTGAGATTACTAAACAATTCTTCTTTGTCAAGGGGTTAACTACTGCACTGTATTTGTTCTGTGGCTACTTTCCTCTCGGTAAGAGTAGAAGAGACTCTGTAGCTATGGTAAGAAGCTCTTCTAGTAGAAGGACACTTCAAAATCAAACCATTGTTCTCTAGTCTTGGGTATAGCCGTAGCCTCTGTACCATAGTCTTCCACTATCTTGAGTTAGAGTTCTCTTGCTTGAGGGTACACTCAGGCACACTACTCTATCTGATTTCTCTTCCTCTTGTTCTTATAAGTTTTTTAGTTTATATAGGAAATATTCATTTTAATGTTCTTGCTCTTCTTAGAATATCTTATTTTTCCTTCTTTCCTTTCCTCACTGGGCTATTTTCCCAGTTGGGGCCCCTGGCCTCATATCATTCTGCTTTTCCAACTGGGTTGTAGCTTAGCAAGTAATAGTAATGATAATAATAATAATAATAATAATAATAATAATATGCTTAGGGAGACATTCTATTATTATTATTATTATTATTATTATTATTATTATTATTATTATTATAAGCGCAGACATCATGTCTCTAATTACTTGCTGTGGGTATGTTTGATCATTCCTAATAGAAGGTTTCTGATATATCTACTGAATATTGTTTATTAGTATCAGACCGATAAATCAATGTTCTTTATATGTCAGAACATGTTAACCCTCTGTCGTTTCCAACTGGCTCTTAGAACCCAACGGACCAAGTAAGTATTTAAGATTACTATAGTGTTACAGCATCTAAGAGTCTGGTGAGAAATGTGGGTAGTTCTCTTGGTTATAAGTCAAGGAGAAGATTCATTTTGATATGGGTTAATCTTCTGATAGATTAGTGATTACTTTTTCAATCATCTTTACTTGTGTTTCTAGTGTTAAATGTTACTGTCGCCATCCGATGTGGCATTGCCCATTAGAGAGAGGAATTTTGTCTTGTTTTTGTGGACTGAGGTTTTATGAAATACGATAAAAATAAGCCTTGATCATATTTGTTTTCGCAAATAGAGTGGAAATTAGTTTTTAGAACAAGTTCTTCTTATAAATTATAATGAAAGGGTTGTGGTGGCCTGGTGGTAGCGTCCCACACAAACTCTTTAGTTCCTTTAGTCACTGTAACTTCATCTCCCTTGTGATCTAAGGATTGGGAGTTCGGGGGAGCCTATAGGTCTATCTGCTGAGTCATCAGCAGCCATTGCCTGGCCCTCCTTGGTCCTAGCTTGGGTGGAGAGGGGGTTTGGGTGCTGTTCATATGTATATATGGTCACTCTAGGGCATTGTCCTGCCTGCTTGATAGGGCAGTGTCACTCTTCCTTGCCTTTGCCATTCATGAGCGGCCCTTAAACCTTTAAACTGATGGTGTTTCATGCTGGGCACTTTAGCAGACAACTTCTGTGGTTGGTTATAGATTTTTAAAGTTTATTATCATTATTATTATTATTATCATTATTATTATTATTAGCTGAACTACAACCTACAGTGCTCCTGTTGGCAGGGACTGCTCAATTCTCTCTCTCTCTCTCTCTCTCTCTCTCTCTCTCTCTCTCTCTCTCTCTCTCTCTCTCTCTCTCATAGCATTTGCATTTAGTTTTTTCATAATGATTAATGGAAAGTACGTTATTTTAGTCAGAAATATTCTTTACATGGTTAAATCTCTCTCTCTCTCTCTCTCTCTCTCTCTCTCTCTCTCTCTCTCTCTCTCTCTTTGCGTTTAATCTCCGGAGACTTGTGTGAGGAAGGAAGGCTGGCCTGCCATCCTTCCTTGGTAGGCCTGTAGGTAGGCTGTAGGCGAGCCAGCTAGAGCAGGCTGCAGCCTGCTGTAGCTAGGTGGAGGTCCATCCAAGCAGCTGGTTACTTCACAGAATGCGAAGTTGCCATTTTGTCAATGATCATAATTAATAGTATTTTTATAAAGTAAATTAACACCAGTTTGTGTATCTTGATTCTTAAACAACATCAGTGCCTTTATACCTATCTATGTAAAAGATGTTTCAACGAAATATAGGTCAATTTTTAAAGAAAATTGTCGTCTGCATTTCATCAGTTGGATGTTTGTTGACGTCTTTTCTATGCTCACGTGTGACAACTTTGACACTATAGAGACATGGGTGTATGTTATCTGGTATTGTGACCATACAGTTTACCATTAAAAGTATATATATATATATATATATATATATATATATATATATATATATATATATATATATATATATATATATATCTTCTACGCCGATTGCTGCAAAGGTCCTCAGTTAGTTTTCGACAGTCGTCTCTATCTTGAGCTTTTAATGGAATTTGGGTCATTTATCCAGGGAGGCCATTCCTATCCAAGGTGCATCTGGCGGAAATTATTCAGAAATTTAGCAAGGAGTTAAAACAGAACTCTAAAAAATAGGCGCAACTGAATTCCAAATTGATATTTCAATAACTCATGAATAATACTGTATCACACATGTTTCATACATACTTATACTGTACACTGTAATACTATTTTTTTTTATCTCTCGTTCTCTCCCGCTCTGATAATAGAAAAACCTACTTAAGCTTAAAGTCTATAGATGTATATGTAGATCTTGTTTAAGCTTACCATTGCATTATTTCAGATTGTAAGCATTTTTGTGACATTGTTGCTCTCAACTGTTTGCATACAAGCTATTTATTTGTTAAATAAACTATTTGCATTCACCTCGCCTTTCTATTAAGTGCCTAACAGATCACCTTTCCACAATGCCCACAGTACACCGCATTATCCCCAAAAAGGGCATATTTAGCTTATATATAGGGTGAGCCAGGGCACTAATCTATCAATATGTATTTGTTAGCCGACAATCATTTATTCAACCCTGATAATAATGATGTCTTGATTTAGTAGAAATGAATTTTGATTAAATTTTCTTGACATTCTTTTTATTTGAAATGTCCTTTAATTAATTTGTATTTCTTTTGCTCCTTCGCAGGTTGGACTCGAGATTGGTGGTGACCTCTACCTGTGTTAGCTAGGTGAGTACATGAATCTGATTACTTCTGCTCTCTCTCTCTCTCTCTCTCTCTCTCTCTCTCTCTCTCTCTCTCTCTCTCTCTCTCTCTCTGTTTTATATATTATTGAATACAATTTTTTTATATTTTTCATATTTCTTGGGGTGTTTATTTTTTACTAAGTTGGTTATGTGTTCATAACAGGTAATGTATATTGAAATCAGTCAGTCTGTGAAATATGGGTGTGTGTGTGTGTGATAGATAATTTTATAGCTTCTTTTTATTAATTGTAGGCATCGTGGGTTTTTAGTGAAATATTGAAGGGGCTAAAGTTGAGAATATTCTGGTTTTGTGTAAAACTGGGTTTTAGTTTGTTTATTGTTTTGGATAATTCTGCGAATATTATTTCATCTCTCATATTTTAGCTCCATTTCCAATCTGCGCTCTCTTTCTCTCTCTCTCTCTCTCTCTCTCTCCTCTCTCTCTCTCTCTCTCTCTCTCTCTCTCTCTCTCTCTCTCTCTCTCTCTCTCCCTTGTTTAGCATTTGCATTTTCATGTTAATACAGCTAAATCTGTTTACTATCATTCATGATTATTGTACCACTTCATACACGTAGCCTTTATTTTTATTCCAACACTTTAATATCCCCCGTTTCACACCCACACCGTTCAAGGGTATTTTCAACAGGCAGTAGCCAGACAAGGTTAGAAGGAGGCTAATGAGTGGCAGGACAGAGGGAGCTGAAAAAGGAGACCCCCGACCCAGGGAGAGAAAGAAACTTTGTATCTGTCGTTTGCATGTCAATCAGCCTGTCATCGGGTGATATCAGTCTCTCTCTCTCTCTCTCTCTCTCTCTCTCTCTCTCTCTCTCTCTCTCTCTCTCTCTCTTGCACGATATATGCATGGGTATGTTTTATCAGTTAGCATCTCTTAATCTTTATGTAAAGCGAGATGTACAGTATCTTGGTCTCTTCCCAAAATCAAACCATTGTTCTCTAGTCTTGGGTAGTGCCATAACTTCTGTACCATGGTCTTCCACTGTCTTGGGTTAGAGTTCTCTTGCTTGAGGGTACACTCGAGCACACTCCTATATCTTATATAGGAGATATTTATCTTAATGTTCTTACTCTTCTTAGAATATTTTATTTTCCTTTTTTCATTTCCTCACTAAGCTATTTTCCCTTTTGGAGCCCCTGGACTTATAGCATTCTGCTTTTCCAACTAGGATTGTAGCTTAGCAAGTAACAATAATAATAATAATGTAAGGCATGCGATTTATAAAAAAAGAACGACCTTTATTTTATCCATTATTTAGTGGAATAATGGTTTGTGTATCGTCATGAACAGCAAAGGTGAACTAATCAAGGCCTTAGACATGTCTGGGGTTTGGCCATTTTCATCACATGCTGGTCGCTGTGGATTGGTGATGATGGGAGACTAAAGTGAGTATAGTCTGATCGCTCACAGCAAACCATACATAAATTATTCTACTTCATTAATCATTTCTCCTTCCAATGATATTTTATCTTCCATTTCATATAGCATTCTCATCATCTGTCTTTCTTCTATTGATGGTGAGCCCAGCCTCGTGTGATGTTTCATGCATTCTGATGAACAAGTATTGCAAATCCTGTGGTATTCTACTGATAAAGACAGTGTCATCATCATACTCTAGATCAGGTAATTTTTTTATTGCCAATCCAGTCCAATCCTCCGCCATCTTTGACTGTTCTACGCATTACAAAATACATGAGAAGTAAAGAATAATGATTATGTATATATTGAGAACAATAACATTAGAATAGGTGTTTCTTATTGTGAAATAGGCCTTTCTTATATAAACTATAAAGGGAGATTTATGTCAGCATGTTCAACATAAAACATTCGCTGCAAGTTTGAACTTTTGATAGGAATCTAAGATTCTTAAACGAAAATCATATCAAGTAGCCTTTGTTTTTTTCAAGAAATGACAGCAGTGGTAAACTCTGCTAAGATGTGTGATACGGGAAGGGTCTAAGTCTCTCTCTCTCTCTCTCTCTCTCTCTCTCTCTCTCTCTCTCTCTCTCTCTCTCTCTCCAGCCTCAGAGTTACCTTCATAATCAATGGTGGGCATTAGCAAGGTCGTTGAAAACATAAATGTACGCTTTATGATTTTTAATAACTCTCTCTCTCTCTCTCTCTCTCTCTCTCTCTCTCTCTCTCTCTCTCTCTCTCTCTCTCTCTCTCAAGCCTTCAGAAACAATATATTGTTGTTGCAAGCACATAAGTCTCAGATTACAAAGAAGTTGTTATTCTAAATGATGAACAAATGATCAAGATATGTATATAAACTCAGATTTTTGTGTTAGTTACGTAACTTTGATTTTGTAATATGTTTTATTACATGAACTCGAGTACGTCATCTGCACATTAAAAAAAAACGGAATCTTGCACTTGTTGGTTTTCGACGAACGAATATCTTCATCTTCTTCGCTCCAGGAGTTAACTTCTGTACTGTAACTGTTCAGTGGCTACTTTATTCTTGGTAAGGGTAGAAGAGACTCTTCAGCTATGGTAAGCAGCTCTTCTAGGAGAAGGACACTCCAAAATCAAATCATTGTTCTTTGGTCTTGGGTAGTGCCATAGCCTCTGTACCATGGCCTCCCACTGTCTTGGATTAGAGTTCTCTTGCTTGGGGTTACACTCGGGCACGCTGTTCTGCTTTTTGAAGTTTTTATAGTTTATAATTGAAGTATATAATTCAATGTTGCTACTGTTCTTGAAATATTTTTTTTTTCTTATTCTTCTCTTGTAGTTTAATTATATCATTGTTTCCTTTCCGCACTGGGATAATTTTCCCTGTTGGATACCTTGGGCTTATAGCATCTTGCTTTTCCAACTAGAGTTATAGCCTAGCTTGTAATAATAATGATGATAATGATAATACTAATAATAATAATAAACAATTTGGTAACTTATTCATTTTGTGTTTGGTCGACAAACTCAACCCTGTATGTACTCTATTAGCGAAACACAAACAAATACACATTTATATCACATGCCCATATGCTTATATATGGGAGGTGCAGAACTCAACTTTCCATTCATGGTGTGTATTATTGAAGGCTTTATAGTTTCTCGCATGATCAAATCAGAGTTTCCAGGCAAATCGACATCACCAAGAACTTTTCCATCAGGTATCGTGTCTGTGGGTTTCTCAGAACCCCAGAATGTCAAAATTCGTTCTGCCAAGATGACAGTTGGTGCCAGCAGCCTTTTGCTTCTTGTCTGGTTAGTTTTTGACATCGTCACTAGTTTTTATTTCGTCTTAAGCAAATGATCTTTGGTGCAGTCTTCGATATTCATACTCATATTTTATTATTATTATTATTATTATTATTATTATTATTATTATTATTATTATTATTATTATTATAACTTGCTAAGCTACAACCCGAGTGTGAAAAACAAGATGCTATAAGCCCACGAGCTCCAACAGGGAAAATAGCCTAGTGAGGAAAGGAAATAAGGGAAAAATACAAGAGATTTAAAAAACAATAATAACAGTAAAATAAATCTTTCATATATAAATTATGAAAACTTTAAAATAACAAGAGGGTGAAATCTTCAAAATAACAAGAGGAAGAGAAACAAGATAGAATAGTGTGCCAGAGTGTACCCTCAAGGAAGAGATCTCTAACCCAAGACAGTGGAAGACCATGGTACAAAGGCTCTGGCACTACCCTTATCCCTTTTCCTTCTATTTTGTGTAGTTCTCGTGCTCAACGAGTGTTTAAATGAAGGAAGGCTAATTATTAAAACCACAAATTACAAGTGCACTTGTTCATATTATTCTAAGCTTGCATTTATAACGCAATCCTTTTCAAAGCAAATTAGCCTTGGATTGATGTAATTTCATCATCTGCAAGATTTTGTTTTTACCCACGAAATTCTGATGAATATTGATTTAAATTTTTTCATTGGGAAAAATCCTGCCTTTATTGTAGGAGGCCTTTATTTTGGTGGCTGATGTGGTAACGTCCCTGACTGGTGAATGTCAGACTGGGGTTCGATTCCCGCTTAAACTCCTTGGTCTCTTTGATTGCTGTGACCTCACCATGTTCGTGAGCCAAGGATGGGGTGTTTGGGGGAGCCTATAGGTTTATCTATTGAGTCATCAGCAACCATTGCCCTTCCCTCTATGGCCCTTGCATGGGTGGAGAGGGGGCTTGGGTGCGGATCATATGTATATATGGTTATTCTCTAAGACATTGTCCTGCTTGATAGGGCAACGTCACTGTCCCTTGCCTCTACCATTCATGAGCGACCTTTAAACTTTAGACCAGCTTCCTTCTGTCATTGTTTTCTCAGTTTTTGCCAAGATATTTTGCCTTCTTACTATATTCTGTTAATGACCCCTTTTCTTTTAATCATCATAACAGAAGCCAAAATCTCCATATAAGAAGTATAAAATATAAAAAAGTGACATCTACAACCATATAACTTTTAGATAGACATATAGTATATTGTGCATAGTCTGATACACATTCTTAATTGTCATAAGATATTATAATCTTCGTGTGTTTCATGCAATATTATTTTGTTCATGGTATTGATATGTCTATATGCTTAGGTCACATATAGTAATATTTAGATAAGTTATACATGTGTTGTTATTAAATGTAAAAGTTATTTATTATCTGATAATTTACTTTGGAAAAAATTGAATCACTTAGATTTAAAGAGAAGGGTTACCACAGTTTACATTTCTATTTTTAACACTCCATGTAAAACGACTGATTAAAATCACATAACTGTGTATCAAAACGTATTCCTAATTATTATTATTATTATTACTTGCAAAGCTACAACCCTACTTGAAAAAGCAGGATGCTCTAAGCCCAGGGGCACCAACAGGGAAAACAGCCCAGGTGGGAAAGGAAACAAGGAAAAAATAGATATTCTAAGAACAGTAACAAGATTAAAATAAATATTTCCTTAATAAACTATAAAACTTTAACAAAACAAGAGGAAGAGAAATTAGATAGAATAATGTGCCCGAATGTACCCTCAAGCTTGAGAACTCTAACCCAAGACAGTGGAAATCCTGGTATTGTAGCGGGATGTATACAAAACACAACCCCCACACCCTTGATCACTCTTACTTCCAAAATATCCCACAACACAAACTTTCCCCTTACTTTACTTTAAACTAGACTCTTGGACAGAAGGAAAATGAAAACAAAACATAGCCTTAAAACTATATTAACGCAACCAAAAACAGAACACATATCATTAAACTGACTTAACACTAGAACAAATCACTTATCACCAAACCATCCACCATATGCCATAACCCAGGAACAATCACAATTTATCATAAATTCAATAGACAAAAAAAACACACAAAATTCGCTGTATATATCGGTGCGTGATGGTACCGAAAACTCGCCAACAATCGAAAAAACAATATCCTTTTAATGTACCCAACACCGTCAGTCCACACACAGTACCAAAAGCACACTTAAGACTAAATAAATTACTTAATACTAAACACCAATCATATTCTGCAACACAAAAAATTAATGCCAAACCAAGAGAACCTCTTGGTTCACACGCAACAGTCCTTAAGCAAGTTGTAGCCTACTGGCACTGGCCAACACTATCGTACGGCCAATTCGACTATGCAATCTTATGCGGTGGTCGTCGTTATCAATTGTCGTGAGAGAAATCCGTATTTTATAGCCGGGTCATCAACGTTCAAAAATTCTGTATTTCAGCAGTCTATTCCTATATTCATTGTCCGGTCCGGGTCGTCATCATCAAGCTAATCATATACAATATACACACGGCTGGCAAACACCACCTTCCAGGCCAAACTAAAACTCCAAGGAGTATAAAGGAATCCAAAGGAGGAACTACGGCTCAGAATATAAAAAAAAGCTTCACAGCCGGCTTTCGAAGAGCAAAAAAAATACACAGCCGACTCCTTCTATCGTTTGATATCCAATGCTTTCGCCCAAGACATTCATCACCACCCTATCCTAGCTAAAAAGGTAAACAAACAACCTCAATTATACCAACAATCTTTCCAACTTCAAACAATCATTCGCTAATTACCCCTTTTTCTTCAGCGCGCACCGCGGACACACAAACACACGCACACACAACCACACATAGCCTACTCTCTTGCGCACGCGCGATCTAGCAAACTAAAGCCAATACTGTAAACAATTTCTCTCTCTCTCTCTCTCTCTCTCTCTCTGACAAAACTTAAATAAACACTCTCTCTCTCTCTCTCTCTCTCTCTCTCTCTCTCTCTCTCTCTCTCTCTCTCTCTCTCCTGATTTGGCAAAAAAAAAATAAATTAAAATAAAATTAATCCTCCACATTCCTCCCCCCTTACTTTGCCAAATCCTCACACAACACTTACCTATTTTCTCATTACCCAGTCGCAATCAGGAACAGGGCCTCGGCTTCGGGTAACTGGGCCTTCATATACCTGCACTCTCTCATTCACTTCTTCCATGTCGTTTTCATTCAACGTACTATTACGATTCCCGTCTATGCTCTGCTCGTCTAAGATATCATTCACTATTTCATCTACCTCAGTTTCATCTGGCCCGAAAATCCCACTAATTTCTGTCAACAATTCATCCATTACATCTAAACCATTTTCTACTTTAACAAAAGAATCATTCATACTGCTTATCATTCTCCTATCTTTCATTCTCGTGTCCGTCATACGTTCTCTTGCCTCATCTAACGAAAAACCACACACACTATAAGTATCATTCATACTCATCCAAGTTTCATCTGTATTAATACATTTATCTTCCATACTCACCTGTACATTTACACCCTTGTCCTGCTTATTCTGATTCCCGCCTACAACTACAAAATTTTCCCGCCTTTTATCCCCAGTAAAATTCTCAGACTTCTTTTTCCTTCCATACTCTACTAACACCAATTGCTTATCTTCTAAACCTAATGCCTCACACATACTCGGTTCATACTTGTTCGTTTTAAGCCATTTAGTCATACCATTCTCCTGAATATATCTTGGTACCTCCTTCCATTTCCGCAACTGATTGTGGTGTGCCCTAACCTTTTCCACACTACCATCCACACTTACTTTACCTAAAACATAACTCAACCCACTAGAACCAACATCTAACACCTCATATGGACCTTCAAACTTATCACGTACCTTACTGACATTCATTCTTCCCTTTTCAATTACTTCTTTTAACACTTTCTCTCCCACTTTGTAGCTTTCAAATCTCTCATTTGCTTTCTTCCAAACATCTCTATCATTCTCGGACACACTCAATCTCGGTCTTACTATCTTTTCAAAATTCAACACAAACTTACACGGAGACATACCAGTACTCTTGTGCACAGTCGCATTATACGCCCACAACGCACGCCCAACATATAAATCCCAATCATTATCACATGTACTCATCATCCGCAAAATTTCTGTCAAAGTTCTTACCGTCCTTTCAGCCAAACCATTCGCACTTGGCATATACGGAGTCGAATACACATGTTCAATGCCCCATTCTCTCAACATCTGCTCAAACTCCCATCCAACAAACTCCGGACCATTGTCACTTAACATTTTTGCAGGCTTACACACACTCATCGGCAACATCACTTGACTTACCATTCTCGCTACAGTCTCACTTCTTTTATTCTTGATGGGTACTGCATATGCAAACTTGCTCATATGATCGACCATGACAATCATTCCCACATGTCTTCTCGCAGTCACAGGCAACGAAACACAATCAATCACAAACATCTCAAATGGCTCTTTCATACGTAACCTCAGAACAGGCGGACTTGCATGCATGCTCTGATACTTTCCCTTCTGACAATCCTCACAAGTAGTCGCTACATCCCTACAAATTTGACTCAACCCAGGCGTAAACAACCTCTCTCGCATGCACTCCCACAATTTATTCTTCCCCATATGCCCATACCTGTCATGCACTACCATACACATACTTACAGCTGCATGCATTGGAAATACAGGAACATATATATCTTCATCCATTCCCCTATGCAAAAAATACACAATATTCTTACAAACAATAAATCTTTTAACAACTTTCTTATACGCTTCCAAATCACACGGCCATTCTTCCACCCTAATACCTTTTAAAATACATTCACGTAACCTATTTATCTCTAAACATTCACCTTGCATTTCTTCCACCTCTTCTTTGCTCAACAAATCATCTTCACTCTTTGCAATATCAATCATGCCAACAAAATTCGCCATGAATACACTATTATCCTCGATTACTATTACCTTACAGCCATTCTTTGAAAGCAAACCCTTACCAACATCAACTGACACATGGTGCAACCTCAAAAAATCTATTCCCATCAAAAAACAACTAGGCATTTCATTCTCTCCCATTACAATAAAATTATGTTCAACTTCCATACTCCCTAGTTTCACCTTCAACCTCACTTCTTCCCAAACAAGTAAACTTCCCTGACCTATTCCATGAATTCTCACACTCGTACACTGTCTTTTCACTTCCCAATTGTACCTCTCAATTTCCCTGATAACCGACTCATTTACTAATGACACTTGAGCACCCGTATCAATTAAACTACAATATTCATTCTCATTTATATTCACATATGTCATCATCCTTCCTTTTACACCATGCATACATACATTTACTCTCCTTTCAATTCTGTCGCTCACTTCACCAATATGTTCATCATCATGTTCACTGTCCTCTATACCCCCATATCTTAGATTAAGGTCACTTGCACCATTATCCTTCTCACTCAACAATTTGCAACATTCCTCCTTACATTGAATCCTCAAAATATATTCCCTATCATTCTCCTTACATGCCCTATATTCCATCGGTCTATTCCATCCAAAATACAAATACACAGTTACACCATACAACCTACTTACCACCATTAATATCTTTGATAATACTTCCCCTTCTAGTACACTACTCTCCTCCTCATATACCATTTCTTTTGTCACTTCATTCATCACCTTTCTTTTAAGCTCAGTTACACTACTTGGTATTTCCGTATTTAAACCCTCTTGTACCAACTTACTTAAACCCATTAGGATACACTTATATACCATATCTTGCCCTTCACAAATCTGCTCCACAACTAAACCTTCAGGCAACCTTTCAGAATTCTGATTACTCTCTTTATCTTCCATCCTCCCATGCATCCTCGACATCGCATCTGCTATCACATTCTTATTTCCCGGTACATATTCTAACCTAAAATCAAATTCATTCAAATCCTCTATGGTCCTAGCAACCCTTGCATTCACACACTCTTTCCTTATCATATACACTAGGGGCTGATGGTCAGTACGCACAATGAATTTTACACCATACAAAAATACTTTCAATGCTTTCACACAAAATCGTATTGCAGCCAATTCCCTGTCAATCGTCGAATACTTCCGCTCAGCTTTATTAAACGCTTTACTAACATACGCTATTACTCTCAATTGCTCTTCTCCATTTACTCTCTGCATTTGAACCAAACAACCACCCATACTCACCCCACTCGCATCCGTATACAACTCTAGCATACTCGCATTTTCACTGTAGTCTGGAAATGCCAAAGTGACGTCTTTCGCGGCCTCTTCCTTCAACCTTTCAAACGCTTCTATCATCCGATCATCCCATTTTAATTTTGTACTATTCCTTTTACCCGTCCATTCATTCAAAGGCTTCCCTATACCTGAACAATCTCTAACAAACTTGCGACCAAACTCAACCAAACCAAGAAAACCTCGCAACTCACGCACAGTCCGGGGACGTGGAAATTCTCGCACCTTATTCACAAACTTGTCACTCTTCCTTATACCAGATTCACCCACTACATGCCCAAGAAATTCCACCTCCCTGGACAACCATGTACACTTCTCAAGCTTAATTTTCACACCAACTTCAATTAACCGCATCAACACTGCCTCAAGCAACCGCATATGTTCCTCAACAGTCTCGCTCGCAATCAGAATATCATCTATAAAAACAGTCACCTTCTGTCGATCGAAACCAGCCAATACAACATTCATCGCTCTTTGGAAGGCAGCAGGCGCATTAGCAAGACCAAAACTCAACCTTTTAAATTGGTAGTGACAATTTGTACTTGAAAATGCGGTAATGGGCCTGCTCCCCTCTGCCAGAGGCATCTGATAATAGCCCCGCACCAAATCTAATTTAGTAAAAACTTTCATTCCATGCATCTTATAAACACAATCAGACACCACATTCATTGGAAAACGTTCTTTAACAGTCACCTCATTCACCTTCCTATAATCAATACACATACGTAAACTTCCATCAGGCTTTCGTACAGGGACAATAGGGCTATTCCAGGCACTCTCACTCCTTTCTATTACACCCATACGCTCTAATTCCTGACACTGCTCCTCTATCTCCTTGGCAATAGGCGGAGAAAAATGCCTGGGACGGTGATATATGGGGGTATCTTCACTGAGAACTATTTTAAATTCTGGCAGGTCTGACCCCCCACAATCATCGTCACCGAGACTCATAACTCTCCGCTTATCCCATAACATCTTAAGCAATCGTTCCCTGTCGACCTCACTTATACTCTCATCTAACTTAATTCTTCCTTTCAACGTATCGTAATCCCAATCGTCATCGTTCTTTACCTTACCAGACATCACCTGTCTCGCCTTAACATATCTTCCATCCTCTACATTAATCAGTGTATACATACATCCCATGCAATCACCCTCACGTATTCCGCGTACTCTCTTCCTCCTAACACACGGCAACAACCTTACATACACCTGGGGTTCCTGCATATTCATAACACCATCATATATATACGCACTCGTTTTCACCAAATTTCCTGCTTCCATACCTTCCACTACATATTCATCCTCGTCACTATTTGAAATTCCCAGACTGCTCGGCCATGCAACTTTTACACTAATAACCTCACCTTTCTTACCCGATAACTTTACACTTTCCTTTGCTACCAACGGCACTCCCTTCCACACCTTCGTACTCACTCTGCCGTCTTCCTTTAAATAAAATTCCCCACAAATATTACCTTTAACCTTTATTTCAATCATATTCACACTTGGATGTACAATCATACCACATTTTTTCAGAAATTTATACCCCAGCAGTACGTCATATTTCTCATTCGCTCCCTCAACCACGTAAAAATCATTATCCTCCATCATCAGCCCCCCAATCATAACATTTTCCCGCAACTTTCCTTGCACAGGCATACGCAAATTACCAATCCCTTTTACTTCACCCTTACATCCCTTAAATTCACAAACCTCTTTTACCTTATCATATGCATTCCTAAACATTAAATTGACACCACAACCAGTATCAATCAAACCAACCAACTCTACACCATTAAAAATCATTTTCACACTCATGCAATCATGTGCTCTTTCTCCCATCACATCTTCATGCAATAAACCCTCACGAACATGCATCACATTCACTCCCCACACACACGAGGACTCACCCAGCTGAACCCTCTGATTAATTAGTTTCCCGAACATCCTGGCTGACTTGATCCCTTATTCCTACAAACCCTAGCTACATGCCCATCTGCACCACATTCAGTACACTTACCCCGTGGCTCCTTGCACATTCTAGCATAATGACCATCCTTACCACAATTACCACAAATTACATTCATACGATTATTACGGCATCCACTCGCTATGTGTCCAGTCATACCACACCGATAACACTTAACCACTTTCTCTTTCTTACAGTCGCTAATACGATGCCCTGTCTCTCCACACCCGAAACATGCTCCTAATGCCCATCTACACTCGTTCTTTTTATGTCCTACCTTCCCACACCTATAACACCTCTCTTCACAGATACCACTACCTAACCTAACTTGCTGCGTACTAGCACTTCTATCTCTCCAAACTTGATTTCCCTGTCTAAACCCGTCATTTCTCGCCATGGGTATTCCTACATTACTCACCCTAACACTTCTATCTACTACACTATCAGCTGCCCTCATTGGCCCTCTCATAACAGCATCTCTAAAACTACCAAATTCTGGCACACATTCCTCCATTCCAGTTCTTACACTCACAGATTTACTTTCTTTCATACACCTATCCAACTCGTAATCCTCAACTATCTCTAAAATATCATCCCAAGTCAATCTCTCTCTAGTCCACCTCATTTTCTCCTTCCGTTTCAAATTAATAAACTCGCACACACTCTCTGGTACTGTACCCAAAAACTTCTTCATTAGTTCCTTATTTTCATTTATTCCTTCGTCCCCATACTTCTTTCTAGCCAATGTTTCTAACCGACATACATACATCGAGATTGCTTCACCCACCTTCATTCGTGCTTCATCAAAATCATTTTTTCGCTTATACCTAACACTACCTTTCATACGTTTTACCTGTTCAATTATCCTATTCTTTACACTTTCATACTCAACCTCTCCTACACTCATTATCACCCCATACATCGTCAACAAATATCCTGACAAAAATTCTCCCAACTCCCTAGCCCAAACTCTCTTACTATCCCCATACTTAGCCTGACAAAACTTTTCATATTCCCTAAAGAAGTCATATACATTCCTACTGCTATGTTCATTAAACCTTTCACACCTAGGAACCTCTCTCATAAACACTGTCTTACAAACTTCCTCTACTTCATTCTCACTACTATCTTCACTGTCTACTCCCTTCTTGTTGCCTTCTTCTTCATTTGAATACAATGAATCTAGTTCTACACTCAAAGTCCTATCTTTAACTATTCCCTTCTTACCCTTTTTCTTACTTACCACCTTCACCCAATCATGATCATCCTCACTCACACCCTGACCTTTCTTCTTTTCTTTCTTCACATTATCTTTACCTTTCTTCTCAGTCTTCCTATCACCCTTCGTTCCAATCTTACTATGTCTAGGCCCTTTACTTTCAATATCACTATCACTACCTTCCCCATTATCACTTACCCTATCCTCTTCCACCATCAACCCGTTACCAGAAGCAGAAGCCACTCCTCCGACTGCACCTTCACCTATGACCGTTTTCATCATCCCCATTACTTGCCCCATCATAGCTTCCATTCGTTTCTCATTTTCTCGCATCCTCATCTCAACACCCTCTTCCACTCTCTCTACAGTTCCCTTTAACTCCCTAAGCTCCTTCTGCATCGCCGCATTCTCCCAGTTCAACCTCTCATTCTCTACTAGCAACCTCTCTTTCTCAACTATCCACATCTGCTCCCGTTCTTTATAATGCCGCAATTCCTCCTCCAAAGCCTCGTATTTACCTTCCATTTTTCTTCAACCTTAACCCTAATTCCGTCCTTCGTCAAAGAGTCCAGCTTCAATCCCACCTCTCAAGTCCCTGTTCGGGCGCCAAATTTATGTAGCGGGATGTATACAAAACACAACCCCCACACCCTTGATCACTCTTACTTCCAAAATATCCCACAACACAAACTTTCCCCTTACTTTACTTTAAACTAGACTCTTGGACAGAAGGAAAATGAAAACAAAACATAGCCTTAAAACTATATTAACGCAACCAAAAACAGAACACATATCATTAAACTGACTTAACACTAGAACAAATCACTTATCACCAAACCATCCACCATATGCCATAACCCAGGAACAATCACAATTTATCATAAATTCAATAGACAAAAAAAACACACAAAATTCGCTGTATATATCGGTGCGTGATGGTACCGAAAACTCGCCAACAATCGAAAAAACAATATCCTTTTAATGTACCCAACACCGTCAGTCCACACACAGTACCAAAAGCACACTTAAGACTAAATAAATTACTTAATACTAAACACCAATCATATTCTGCAACACAAAAAATTAATGCCAAACCAAGAGAACCTCTTGGTTCACACGCAACAGTCCTTAAGCAAGTTGTAGCCTACTGGCACTGGCCAACACTATCGTACGGCCAATTCGACTATGCAATCTTATGCGGTGGTCGTCGTTATCAATTGTCGTGAGAGAAATCCGTATTTTATAGCCGGGTCATCAACGTTCAAAAATTCTGTATTTCAGCAGTCTATTCCTATATTCATTGTCCGGTCCGGGTCGTCATCATCAAGCTAATCATATACAATATACACACGGCTGGCAAACACCACCTTCCAGGCCAAACTAAAACTCCAAGGAGTATAAAGGAATCCAAAGGAGGAACTACGGCTCAGAATATAAAAAAAAGCTTCACAGCCGGCTTTCGAAGAGCAAAAAAAATACACAGCCGACTCCTTCTATCGTTTGATATCCAATGCTTTCGCCCAAGACATTCATCACCACCCTATCCTAGCTAAAAAGGTAAACAAACAACCTCAATTATACCAACAATCTTTCCAACTTCAAACAATCATTCGCTAATTACCCCTTTTTCTTCAGCGCGCACCGCGGACACACAAACACACGCACACACAACCACACATAGCCTACTCTCTTGCGCACGCGCGATCTAGCAAACTAAAGCCAATACTGTAAACAATTTCTCTCTCTCTCTCTCTCTCTCTCTCTCTGACAAAACTTAAATAAACACTCTCTCTCTCTCTCTCTC
>NW_027170581.1:132500-150000 GCF_036898095.1 Palaemon carinicauda
TAAACACTCAGGGGTGGAATCTTCAAAAAGATCGACCAAATCATGGTGACATCCTCGAGAGGGGTATCACCCCAAATGCTACAAATAATTAAAATAAAAACTTACTAGTATATACATTGTTACTAGAATAATTCACATATCCAAATGAAAAATTCAGGGATTAGGGGAAATATATTTTTCTTTTTCTATTAATTTCTATGTTGATAACTGTAATAGAAAATTCAGGGGCTTTGCCGAACAGAGATCCTCAAATAACGACTGAAGCCAAAGGGCCATTCTGAAAATCAGAGAAATCTCTGTTGGAAGTCACTTCTGCAACTCGGGTAATACTAGGTAATTCAATGCTTAATCACAAACACAAAAAGAGTATTATAAATTCATGTAACTAGTGTTGACATCTACTACTAACTTAGATGTCAAATGTATGTAATTTCGAAAGGATAATACTTTAAAAATCATTAAAAATAATTATAAACATCATGATGATATTTTCCTTGATTCCAGTTAGTTTATGCAAATATATTTGTAAATGGAAGAAAGAGTAATTCTGAACATGGAATGTTCTATGAAAATATGCATTTTAAGGCTTCATTTTCCGGTGTGAATATACCCTTAGCAACAGCTAGACCCAAAATAGATGTGCACATTCTTATGGACTTGAGGGACCCTCATGAATGGCAGGGACGAGGGACAGGATTATGCCCAAGAGGCTGATACTATATGCATAAGATCGGCGTCCTATTAATCTCTCCATTAAGCTAGAACCAGGGAGGACCAGGCAAAGGCTGCTGAAGACTCTGCAGGTAGACCTGTAGGCTAGTCCCCAAAGCCCCCATACATAGTTCAAAAGATTGGTGAGGTTACAGACACTACTAGAAGCTATCGAGCTTAAGTGGATCTTGAACTCTCGTCCAAGAGATTGATAGGGCGGGGCGTTTTAGATAAGCTACCATAAGCCAAGAAGGTAATATCACCTAAAAATAGATGCTTGCTATAGCCAATTAATTGGGGATTTAAAAAAAAAAAAGGGATAACGAAGTGTAGGAATTTGTACACAACTTTAGAAGTCTAAAGGACAGATCACATTTATGTAATTGCACGAGCCAGGATTCATAGTGGATACCACTGCACCTATAACCTTGGTATCTCCTCTTACTCATCTTACTAGTAGGTAAAAAAAACTCTAATTATACCTCATGGGCCCAATATGATGCATACATGATGTTTTGCAGGTGGTATTAACTAATAATGTATGCAAACAATAACCTTCTTCAAGAAACTTAAAAAATATCCTTCATTTACTGTAGGGACCTGGAAAAGACTTTGTTCAGACAGATGCAGATGTCATTGAAGCAGAGGAGAAATATGTATAACTGCAAATGTAATTGATTCATAGCAAGTAACCAAGACGTCCATGACTGTGGTTTCAGTCCAAACCGAACCCAGCAATTCAGAGAAGGCCCGTTGAAATCTCCTCTCAGGAGAGGCCGAATATATATATATATATATATATATATATATATATATATATATATATATATATATATATATATGCGTGTGTGTGTGTATATATATATACATACATGCAGAGACACAAAGGTTAACAATGAACTCATTTTTAAATGAAATATGCATGCTCTCTCTCTCTCTCTCTCTCTCTCTCTCTCTCTCTCTCTCTCTCTCTCTCTCTCTCTGGAAATTGCAAAGGATATATTTGAATATTTAAACCCAATTTTCATTATATCTGAAAAAAATAAACTGTCAAAAAATCCTTGTATAAATTTAATGCACTTCTTCAACGTAACTGATTTCTCAACCAAGATTCCGATTTTAAAGAATAAACAACACAAGATTAATTGGATCAGGGATATTGTCAAAGGAAACAGAATTTCAAGTGCATGATATATCTATAGGACAATGTTAAAATAACTTTGATTTGGCTTTGCTTATAAAACTGTTCACAAAACTTTAGATCAATATGAAAAATGTATCTTAAGCTAGAGGATGAGATTTTGATTAAGAGTTCCGTATAGGCATACGTATCATGTAATTATAATATGGGTTTAATTTATTGCCAATACTTTCTATAACTGAAATATAAAAGCTATAATATTCATAGTTTTATTCTATATATTCATTCGAAAGAAAGTATCAAAAATGGAAATTTTCCAGTAGTTTATGAACTGGCATTTGTCTCTTTTACCTAGTTGAAAGAGCAAACCACTATTCCTAACAGTTTGTCCGAATGGCGTGTTCCCATTGGCTAAGAAATATGTTTCTTTGCCGTTGTCCGAAAGGAGCGTTCCTATTGGCTAATTTCCTTACCGTTGCCCGAATGGAGTGTTCCTATTGGCTAAAGACATAGGAAGGTAACTCCCATTTCGTTCCTTAAGGCTGGATTTTCTTTCCAATATTTTACTTCCAAAATGACCTCACTGAGGCCATCTGTTGATACCTTTAGGAACACTAAATCAACTAAAAAATTATCGTATTTTTTATCTAAAAATACATATAAAATATTCATTACATATAATGCATAAATAAGATATGAAGTTAAATTATTCTATTCAATAAAATGTCTATATAAGAAGTATCTTGACGTTTATAAAATAATCTTAAAGAGAAATACTCGTACACAGTTTTGGCAAAATTTATTTAGCACTTCAGGAGGGGCCCAGAATTGCCAACGAATTAATTAGGTAGAATATTTCTTTTTACAGGAAAAAGAAACTCACTTGGATGATATAGAAAGTGGAAAATATATATTTTTCAAATTTAATATCATCGTCCTGCTAAAGAGGTCATGAATAAAATATTCAGTATAATTCCTTTTCTTTCTAAGTCGAAAGGTTTGCAACCCTTATCACCCAGTGGACAAGGATATTAACATTATATTCTTTTAGCTTTTAACTTATATAGCAACAGAATACTTAAAAACAAAATAGTCCGATCAGTTAACTACTGGTACTTTCTATTTGTACATATGAAGACAGCACAGTGATAAAGGCAGTAATCAAGACATATAATTCTTCACATATCCTTTAATCTAAATTCCAAAAGGAACCACCTCCAGACGACACTATATCAGAAAGGATTCTTATCATTAGGATATCAATTTTGGCCCCACTCTCAATGCCGTACTTCATTTATCTACTTATCCCTAGATTCCATATGATTTAGCAGTCCAATAAGTTTGGAATATCAATTCGAAAAGGGTAAAATTCGTAAGGAAACGAACCAGAATAGCCAAGAATATTTTTAGTGTCTAGAATTATGCTGTAAATTATCATAGTTATAAGCATTAATAAATTTACATTATACTTCAGTTAAGATTTTTATGTTCAATTTGAAAGTATTGAAAGAGTTACCATTTCGTTTTTCTTAACATTTTAAGGTTGGCAATCTTGATGTGTAAGAAATCTCCTATCTAGAACGTAGTATTTCCTTTTGAAATTGGCCATTCAATGCAACGTATATTTCACAATCTAATGATATGTTTATGATCATGAAGATATATTGTTACCATTTTCTCAAAAACTATATAATAAGAGCAATTTCTCGTGTGTGAAAGAATATATGGATTAGATGGACATAGGAAGTCACTCAATGAAAAAACTATGGTATATTTCTCTCAAAAAACAATAAAGAAATTCTATAGGTAAATATGCATCAGCATTCTATTATTATGTTGAAATTCTTCAAATAATAGAAACAAATTCTGAATTATTTTGAACCTTATTCAAAGGTTTAAAGTATATTCAGGAACAAAGTTCTGGTATTACTGAAAATGGAGGAATCTATACCAATTGATTTCTAACTGAAGGGGAGGAAGGGTCTTATACAATAGTCTTTTATGTCCTTTTCTCGTGAGATCACTTTTTAAACAAACTTCACTACTTGCCATTATGTTTTATTTCTATCTCGGTTTTATTGTATCAACATATAATGTTAGATATGATAAAATTCAGGATTTTTAAAGTTATCCTGACCATAATTTTAACCTAAATAAAAAATGGACTCGCCAATTATAGACGACATGAATACCATTATTCCAAACAAAATACGTAATAATTACTTTAAAAAGAATAAATAAACGACCTTTTTGAACAGATGATAATACAATTAAAAGACAAGTGAATTAGAATACTTAATTCATAATATTTCGTAGGTTATATATCTTGATCCTGTATGATATAACTTACTTTAATTATTATTATTATTATTATTATTATTATTATTATTATTATTATTATTATTAGCTAAACTGCAATCCTAGTTGAAAAAAAGGAGTATGCTATCAGCACAAAGGCTCCTACAGAGAAAAAAAAGCCCAGTGAGGAAAGGAAATAAATAAACTATATGATAAGTAACGAATAGCTAACGTAATATATTTCAAGATCACTAACAACGTTCAGATAGATCTGTCATATTTAAAGAAATGTGTCTTTTTCTGCTCTTGGATATTCATGAATAATTTTGAGTGATATTTCAAATTAGTGGTAAAGGCCACCGTCCTCTCTCTCTCTCTCTCTCTCTCTCTCTCTCTCTCTCTCTCTCTCTCTCTCTCTCTCTCTCTCTCTGTTTCATATACTGTAATTCCAAATCCTAGAATAATGAAGTTAAACTCACCAAATGGAAACCAAGGAAGGAAACAGTTGGTAACTGGCTACAAAAAAAAACCTCCTTGAAAGGGAAAATTGTTCAGACAAATTGAAGTGACTCCAACACAAAAAAAGGCATCATTACATTTGAAATTAGCAATTGCATTAGTTTTACAATAAAAGAGCAGAGATAATTAAAACTATTAACTAATAATTCTTTTCTCAAGGGATTAACTACTGCAATGCAATTCTTCAGTGGCTACTTTCCTCTTGGTAAGGGTAGCTCTTCTAGGAGAAGGACACTCCAAAATCAAACCATTGTTCTCTAGTCTTGTACAGTGGCATAGCCTCTGTACCATGGTCTTCCACTGTCTTGAGTTAGAGTTCTCTTGCTTGAGGGTACACTCGGGCACACACTATTCTAACTTATTTCTCTTCCTCTTCTTTTGTTACAGTTTTTGTAGTTTATATATGAAATAATTATTTTAGTATTGTTACTTTTTCAGAATACTATATCTTACTTGTTGATTACTTATCTTATTTCCTTGTTTCCTTTCCTCACTGGGCTATTTTCCCTGTTGGAACCCCTGGGCATAGCATCTTGCTTTTCCAACTAGGGTTGTAGCTTAACAAGTAATAATAATAATAATAATAATAATAATAATAATAATAATAATTTAAAGGGAATATAATGCTGAGTTAGGTATTTATTCAACGATTTTGAATATTATAATTCAACTTTCAGGAAGTTTTACCTTCAGGTAACTTCACATATAAACAGCTTCTATTTTCGTATCCCTTGTATATTGCATGATGCACTGAGTAATTGGTTTCTGCATTCAAAGGGTTATTTCGTCCAATCCCTGAACGTATGCAATGTTGCAAGCAATGCACCAGTCTACAGCACTTCATCTCAAACACATTCAATTTCTGTCTCTCCGTCACTTTTATTCCCCCACAACTCCGATCCATACATCACAGTTGGTACAATCACTTTCTCATATAGAACTCTCTTTACATTCATGCCCAACCCTCTATTTTTTACGTCTCCCTTAACTGCCCCCAACACTTTGCAACCTTCATTCACTCTCTGACGTACATCTGCTTCCACTCCACCAGTTGCTGCAGCAACATACCCCAAGTATTTAAACTGATCTACTTCCTCAAGTATCTCTCCATTCAACATGACATTCAACCTCGCACCACCTTCCCTTCTCGTACATCTCATAACCTTATTCTTACCCTCTTTAACTCAACTTCCTTCTCTTGCATGAGTTTCCAAATTCTGTCACTAATCAGCCAAGCTTCTCTTCCAAGTCTGCAACCAGTACAGTATCACCCGCAAACAACTGATTTACCTCCCATTCATGATCATTCTCGTCTATCAGTTTCAATCCTTGCCCAAGCACTCGAGCATTCACCTCTCTCACCACTCCATCAACATACAAGTTAAACAACCATGACGACATCACACATCCCTGTTTCAGTCCCACTCTCACTGGAAACCAGTCACTCACTTCATTTCCTATACTAACACATGCTTTACTACCTTTGTAGAAACTTTTCACTGCTTGCAACAACCTTCCACCAATTCCATATAACCTCATCACATTCCACATTGCTTTCCTATTAACTCTATCATACGCTTTCTCCAGATCTATAAACGCAACATACACCTCCTTACCTTTTGCTAAATATTTTTCACATATCTGCCTAACTAAAAATCTGATTCATACAACCCCTACCTCTTCTAAAACCACCCTGTACTTCTAAGATTGTATTCTCTGTTTTATTCTTAATCCCATTAATCAGTACTCTACCATACACTTTTCCATTTATATACATATACATATATATATATATATATATATGTACATATGTGTGTGTGTTTTATGTGTGTGTCTGTGTGTACTTTGAAGTATGGGTACAGAGTTTATATATACTGTATGTATATATGTACATACTCTATATATAGATATGTGTACATATATACAGTATATATATATATATATATATATTATATATATATATATATATATACTGTATATATATATATATATATATATATATATATATATATATATATATATATATATATATATATACTGTATATATATATATATATCTACATATATATGTGTGTGTGTGTGTGTGTGTGTGTAGATATATATAGTATATGTATATATATATTAACACTTTTTACCTGGAAGTATAGAACATAATTTTTCCTTAATATCCATCCAACCTTTTCCCTATTCTACATATAAAGAAAAATAGGCTTTATTTAGGCTTACGTTTCTAATAACTTGCTTTGTAGGAATATTAAGTCTTTTCATATAATCTCTCTCTCTCTCTCTCTCTCTCTCTCTCTCTCTCTCTCAGACCCTGCACTCCTGTGTGCATCGCTCTTCCTATTATATTTATCTTTTATTGTATCATTAATCAATTTTACTCACAAACTAACGACCCCCCTATCTGTTTTTCAGATGGAAGATGGGCCAAATCTCGATGGATAAGGTAAGTAATGTCAAACTATTAGTCTGTCTCAAGGTAAAACTTCTTTTCTGTTATTATTATTATTATTATTATTATTATTATTATTATTATTATTATTATTATTATTACTTGCTAAGGTACAGCACTAGTTGGAAAAGCAGAATCGCTATAAGCCCAGGGGCCCCAACAGGGAAAATAGCCCAGTGAGGAAAGGAAGCAAGGAAAAGTAAAATATTTTAAGAATAGTAACAACATTAAAATAAATATCTCAAATATAAACTATATAAACTTTAATAAAACAAGAGGAAGAAAAATTAGATAGAATATTGTGCCCGAATGTACCCTCAAGCAAGAGAACTCTAACCCAAGACAGTGAACTAACCTCTCTTGTGAGGTTTTCACGAATCATTTTAGAATTTCATTATCATATAGGAGGGATGATAAGGGAATTTCAATTTTTTTTTCTTGATTTACCAAATACAAACTGCAACGGTTTTGAAAATGATCTCGTTCAATTGGTTCCGTTCAATAGACAGGGTTTTTTTTTCTTAGTTTTTTCAACTTTGTCCTTAGTTTTAAAGTAAAGTTCTCTCTCCACCAAATTATCCGTCCATTATCATAAGCTTTACGTCTTTTGTCCATTGTCATCAACCTCCAGGGTTTATTGCTATCGCATATTCGTTGTTTTCTCAGGAAAACAGCTCTCGTGTTGGTCGTTGGGTAACCGTATTGACATTTCTGTGGCTTCATCTACGTTTTCAGTCATTAAAGTTTCCGTCCATTCAGACGGTACAATCCACTGGCCGAACTCTGGCTGACGAATCTCGGAAGGGCCCAAATAGTCTGGTCTGGTCTTCCTTATTTTTAGCGGTATTATTTTGAATCCATATGTCATTAGTGCTCTGACACCTACATTTTGCACTCAGTCCTTAGGTATGAGGACTCTGCTATCACATGTGACACCTGACACGTCCCTATTGGTGTTCTAAATACACTGAATACGGCTGATAATTTTCCTTTTCCATGTTACCCCCCATTGTCCATTGCAAAGCCATGGTACTTGAATTCACGAGCTCTTTTGATGTTTCCTCCTCCTAATTTGATTATGGCTTGCTGGTTGCCATGCAATTTCGTTGTTATATATTCAGTCTTCTTCCTGTTTATGCTTAACCCTCTACTCTCGAAGTCGTATCTCCATCTTTCAAACTTCATTTCTAGTTCTGCTCTGTTCTTGGTTAACAAGATTATTTCATCTGCATTAGAGCACACACCATAGGATGCTCTGTGCACACATCTAAGACAATATTAAACAGAAGTGGTCTCAGAACAGATCCTTTATGTATAACCCAAACCCAAATTAAACATTTACCTTTCTGTAGATCTGACGCTTGTCTTCACACATCTCTACAGCTTCCTGATCATACTTCACTGTCACTCCTCTCTCCTTGATATATCTCTATATTTCCCGTCGTGGTATGCTGTCATATGCCTTCTCAAGGTCTATGAATGCCATATGCAAGGTTTTTTCTTCTTCCTGTACTTTTCCATAATTTGTCTCAGAGAAAAAATACAGTCCACAGTGCATAGACCCTTTATGGAACCTAGTGTCTACTGATGAGAACTGTCATGTTGACCTAATCCTCTATCCATAATTATTTCAAATACCTTTAGTAGGTTGGCCAGGGCACCAGCCACCTCTTTAGAAGCTACTGCCAGAGAGTTATTGGGTCCTTTGGCTGGCCAGACAGCTCTGCACTGGATCCCTTTCTCTGGTTACGGCTTCTTTTTACTTTGCCTATACATACATTGAATATTCTGGCCTATTTTTTCCACATTCTCCTCTGTCCTCATTCACCTGGCAACACTGAGAGTGCCAAAAAAATTCTTCTCCTCTCAAGGGTTTAACTAGTGCACTGCAATTGTTCAGTGGCTACTTTCTTCTTGGCAAGGATAGGAGAGACTCTTTAGCTATGGTAAATTGTTAGAAATACGGTGGCAGTGTTTAGCCTCTTACCTAGGGTCATTTTGTGTAGTGTATTGCAGTTTCCAATACTTTATTATACCTATTTTCATCCTATGATAGTTATCTTTTTTTTTTCTTTTTAATGTATATTACTTTATTTGATGTTAATTATTACCTTATAAGAAATTATCACCAAATATATTATTATTATTATTATTATTATTATTATTATTATTATTATTATTATTACTTGCTAAGCTACAACCCTAGTTGGAAAAGCAGGATGCTCTAAGCCCAGGGGCTCCACCAGGGAAAATTGCCAAGTGAGGAAAGGAAACAAGGAAAAATAAAATATTTTAAGAACAGTAACAACATTAAGATAAATATTTCCTATATAAAATATAAAAACTTTAACGAAACTAGAGGAAAAGAAATAAGATAGAATAGTGCGCCCTAGAGTACCCTCAAGCAAGAGAATTGTAACCCAAGACAGTATAAGAATATGGTACAAAGGCTATGGCACCACCCAAGACTAGAGAACAATGGTTTGATTTTGGAGTGTCTTTCTTCTAGAAGAGCTGCTTACCATAGCTAAAGAGTCTCTTCTACCCTTACCAAGAGGAAAGCGGCCACTGAGCAATTACAGTGCAGTAGTTAAACCTTTGTGTGAAGAATATCTATTAAGCAGGTCTATGCGACACCACAATTTTTTCCATTGTTTTACAAAGTACTAAGTTCATGAGGTAGCTTAGGATTCAGTATCGGAAATTATGAAATTTTACGTGAAATGGCCATTTGATTATTTCGAAATTGTCAATAAAATATTATACAGCTATTTTCCGGTCAATATGCTGAAATTTTGTGTACTCATTTCAACAATGAACTCGCTTATCCATCTTGCTAGTGACAATGAGGCAGTAGACTTCAGGATTTAATGTCTTCGTATATATCATCATCATCAGCCGCTACCAGTCAATTCCACTGCAGAACAAAGGCCTCAGACATGTTTGTTTATGGTCTCTCTTTGCCAGTTCATACCCGCGAATTTTCTTAGTTCGTCCATCCACCGTCTTCTTTTCCTTCCCCTGCTTCTTTTGTAATCTCTAGGGCCTGTTCTGTTATTCGTAAATGTCCATCTATTATCTGTCATTCTCATTATAGCTTCTATATTGTACATGTCCATTTCACTTTCGTGTTAAAATATCATCTACTTTAGTTTGCTCCCGTATCCATGTTGTTCTTTTTCTGCCTCTTTGGTGTTAATCCCATCATTATTCTTTTCATAGCTCTGTGAGTTGTAACTATCTTATATTCTAAGGCTTTAATGAGGTTCCGAGTTTCTGATACATAAGTTAATACTGGTAGGAAAATCTAATTAAAGAAACATGTTATAAGCCATATATGTATATATATATATATATATATATATATATATATATATATATATATATATATATAACTATATGTGTGTGTGTGCATGTATATATATAAATATGAATATATATCTCTATATATATATATATATATATATACATATATATATGTATATTTATTTATATATATGCATATATATGTATATATATACACATATATACATATGTATATATATTCACTTGTGTGTGTATTTATGCTTTTTATACATCAGTGAAATAGGAACGGCTGATGAAAACGATGATGATGTATTACATATAAATACATATTTTGATAGAGAGAGAGAGAGAGAGAGAGAGAGAGAGAGAGAGAGAGAGAGAGAATTAACAATCACGAATATTAAAGAATTCGCACCAAATTAGCAAAGCCACGAGTGAGATTTGCACCGACCCTCTTCTATCAGGCACTGGTCTCTTATTATTATTATTATTATTATTATTATTATTATTATTATTATTAGCTAAGCTACAACCCTAGTTGGAAAAGCAGGATGCTATAAGCCCATTGGCTTCAACAGGGAAAATAGCCCAGTGAGGAAAGGAAACAAGGAAAATAGAATACTTTAAGAACAGTAACAATAAAATGAATATCTCCTATATAAACTATAAAAAACTTAACAAAACAGGAGGAAGAGAAATAAGATAGAAGTGTGCTTGAGTGTACCCTCAAGCAAGAGAACTCTACCCCCAAGACAGTGGAAGACCATGGTACATAGGCTATGGCACTACCCAAGACCAGAGAACAATGGTTTGATTTTGGAGTGCCCTTCTCCTAGAAGAGCAGCTTACCATAGCTAAAGAGTCTTTTCTACCCTTACCAAGAGGAAAGTGACCACTGAACAATTACAGTTCAGTTAGCCCTTGAGTGAAGAAGAATGGTTTGGTAATCTGTGTTGTCATGTGTATGAGGATAAAGGAGAATATGTTAAGAATAAGCCAGACTATTCAGTGTGGATATGTGTAGGCAAAGGGAAAATGAATCGTAACCAGAGAGATAGATCCAATGTAGTACTGTTTTGGCCAGTCAAAAGACCCCATAACTCTCCGGCGGTAGTATCTCAACGGGTGGCTGGTGCCCTGGCCTACCTACTATAAACGAAGATGCCGACTCGACTGTCCCGGAACCCTTCCTGTCGAAGTCTGACTGCAGAATGCCTGTCTATCGGCTGTGGTCGTTGATTTATTAATAATTGCCATTTTTTAATAGCATTAGTAGATCCTTGATAAGTTTAGGGTCTTCTTCAACTCGAGGATGCGCGTGCAGACGAACAAACGTACGTACCATTATTACATAAAGAAATTCAACTATTAATGATAGTCTGAACTATTTAAAGTTGAAGAATATTTCTTTCGACATATAGGAAGGGATTCACACTTGAAATATGCATCGTCTCTGTAAAAGAAAGATAGTTTGTCATCATTGTAATTAAAACTACTTGGATAGGGAAATGGACAAACGAGTTCAGTATTATTATTATTATTATTATTATTATTATTATTATTATTATTATTATTATTAATTGCTAAGCTACAACCGTAGTTGGAAAAGCACAATGCTATAAGTCCAGGGGCTCCAACAGGGAAAATATCCCAGTGAGGAAAGTAAACGAGGAAAAATAAAAATTTCAAGAAGAGTAACAACATTAAAATAAATATCTCCTTTATAAACTTAAACACTTTAAAAAAGGAAGAGAAATAAGATAGAACAGTGAGCCCGAGTGTACCCCCAAGCAAGAGAACTCTAACCCAAGACAGTGGAAGACCATGGTTCAGAGGCTATGGCCAAGACTACAGAACAATGGTTTGATTTTGGAGTATCCTTATCCTAGAAGATCTGAATATTAGTCAGTCCTATAAAACGAAATATCACAAATCAAATGCATATTTAGAAGACACTCTTTAGCTATGGGAAGCAGCTCTTATAGGAGAAGGACACTCCAAAATTAAACCATTGTTCTCTAGTCTTGGGTAGTGCCATAGCCTCTCTATGCCATAGCTTCTTACTTGTTTACTTGTTTTGGGTTTAGATCCAACCCTCCACTGAAGTCGAGTGAACTACTTCTCGGGCGGGTCCATATTAATCATCTAACGAAACATTTTCATTATAACTTATACAATTCTTTGATTGTAGCATCTTCCAAATCATATGATCTTGTGAAAAGTAATGTCTTTAGTTTCTTCTTAAATTCAATTGCTCCCTTTAGGTCCTTCATTTCAGTTGGCAGTTTATTATAATGTCTAGGGGCACAGTAGCTAAAAGCCTTTAACTGTCTTGGATTAGAGTTCTCTTGCTTGAGGGTACATTGGGCACGCTGTTCTGTCTTATTCCTCTTCCTCTTTTTCAACTTTTTATAGTTATATATGAAAGATTTAGTATAATGTTGTTCCTGTTCTTAAGATAGAATATTTTGATTGTTTATTACTTTTCTTGTAGTTTATTTATTTCCTTGTTTCCTTTCCTCACTGGGCTATTTACCTTGTTGAAGCCCTTGCGCTTATAGCACCTTGCTTTTCCAACTAGGGTTATAGCTTAGCTTTTAATAATAATAATAATGATAATAATAATAATAATGATATGTCCTTAGTCATGTCTGTGGTTTAGCCATTCTCATCACCACGCTGGCCACTTTGGATCGGTGATGGTAGGAGACTTTCGTTTGACTACTCACGGCAAACCAACTTAGCATGGGTGGCTCTGAGAAGTACAGCTTTGTTGATCATGTTGATACGCAAATCCTTTCACCACGTTAAGGTATTTCCATTCAGAAAAGGAAATACGATATGTTTTTAAAGGTATTTCATTAAAATCGAACAAAATATCTGTAAAATAAGACTTTTCATTCTATTATATCTACTTTTTGAAAATCAGATGACAACAGGGCAATGTTATAGAAGACCAAATAGAGAGAGAGAGAGAGAGAGAGAGAGAGAGAGAGAGAGAGAGAGCCTTACCTTACCTTATTGCCTTATTCTATGTTTGGGTTCCCCCAGGTCCCTTAGTGTGAGGCACCTCTTATATCCAGCAGAGAGTTGTTAATGCATCTTCCGGTGTATTTTGCATCTTCCAGTCTTGGATGGTCTGGGAGAGAGAGAGAGAGAGAGAGAGAGAGAGAGAGAGAGTAAAATATGAATAATCAAATTCTTCTTCATTATATCATTTCTATAAATAAAATGACAATATCTTCGAAGGCCAAAACTGGGGAAAATTAAATAAAAAAAACGTTTGAATAATTACTAAAAACGCACAATAAAAGCTATCTCTTACTCTCTCACATGACTGAGTATTGTGACAGATAACTGACAAACTTGTCACCCAGGTGATTAGTAATTGGCACTCGAAATACTTGAGAATATATACATCCTGTAGGTCCTGTAGTGCACAACGTTCTCCTCTGTGTTAAACAGAACTTAAAGTAAAGTAAAAAGATAAGATCAGTCGCCAGTGGCTGATTTTAGTCTAAAAAATTGTAACCATTAAATTTATATATATATATATATATATATACACACACATATATATATATATATATGTATATATATATATATATATATATACATATACATATATATATATATATGTATATATATATATATATATATATGTATATATATATATGTATATATACATATATATATGTTAATAGTTTATATATGGCATATAAATTTTGACGTTGTTGCTGTTTTTAGAATGATTGATTGTTAATTTGTTCCCATCATTTATTAATTCCTTATTTCCTTTCCTCACTGGGCTATTTTATCTATATTGGGTCCCATGAGCTTATAGCATCTTGCTTTTCCAACTAGGGTTGTAGCTTGGCTAGTAATAGTGATATATATATATATATATATATATATCCTTTTTGGTGAGGATATACAATAACAACAACAACAACAACAACAACAAATACAGCCGTTTCTAGTTCACTGTAGGACAAATGCCTCAGATATGTCTTTATTCATGTCTGAGGTTTGGCCAGTTTCCATCAATGCGCTGGCCAGAGTGGATTGGTGATGGTGGGAGATTTGCGTCTGATTACTCAAAGCAAACCAACCTATTGTGGGTAGCCTAATTCATAGAGCTTTGCTGATAATTCCGAAAGGATATATACATATATATATATATATATATATATTTATATATATATATATACTGTATATATATATATATATATATCATCGAAAGAAAGAGCAAAAAGGCTTAGGTAACCTTGAGAGAGAGAGAGAGAGAGAGAGAGAGAGAGAATACTTTGAGAGAGAGAGAGAGAGAGAGAGAGAGAGAGAGAATGCTTTACATGATATGCACACTTATTCATCAATAACAAAAGCATTTATTCCTGAAACAATCACTCCACCTTTTTAGGCCTGCAAGCATATTAAGTAGTAGATTACAGTCTCTCTCTCTCTCTCTCTCTCTCTCTCTCTCTCTCTCTCTCACACACATATATATAACATATATATATATATATATATAAATATATATATATATATATATATATATACATACAAAACCGAGACCAAACGAACAATATGGATACAAAAACAAATAATGAGAATGACAGATGATAGATGGCTATTAAGAATAACAGTATGGGTCTTTAAAGTTTGTTAAAGAAGCAGGGGAAGGAAGAGAAGACGATGGATTGGCGAACTAAGAAGTTTTGCGTGTATAGACTGGCATGGAAAAGTCATAAACAGTCGAAATGGTGTGAGATTGTGACCTTTGCAATTCCTTTCTATATCTTATAGCATTTATAGACTTATTTGAGAAAGTCAGTTATAAATATTCTGTCTAAACTTAACAATAAATATAAGACAATTGTCTATAAGTGCAATATTCAATTCATATTTTGATAAAATGATAAACCATTTTTTCTACAAAGGTACATTAAACCACGTTCGTAACATACAAATGTTCTATATATCTCTACACTTACAGAATTCACATTTTGTTGACAGTGGAACCTTGTTCAGGAAGGTTTAACTGAATTATATATAAATATATATATATATATATATATATATACGTACACTATTGGCGTTGTAATTATTGTTATATATTGAAATATATTCTAAGTAAGACAGATTTAGAAATTCCGTAGGTTTCATATTCCATATATGCTTTTATATTAACGACACGAGGCATCAACGGCTGCTTATATAAGGTAAATAATGAATTAAATGAATTAAAATTCAGTATAACGTAATTAAAATAATAATAATGTAATCTAGAACCTTCGTTCGTTGATCGAATTTGGCTGTTACAGCTTAATAAATCATTTCTAGAGAGGCCTTGAAGGAAACTTATGATCAGCTGATATGAATCAGCTGATATAAATCACTGAATCATGTTTGGAACTCCCGTTGACTGATGGCTTAAAAATGGATTAAAAGAAGTTTAAGGAGACTCAATTTTGGCTGGTATGACAGGTTGAGTCCCAATTCGAGTCCCTCATTTGTTATGCAAGTGCAAGGTGTCAATTTTCCCGTGCTCGGAAATCTATCTTCGAATTCGAAACTTGGAGAAGTTTCGAGATTCAGACGACCCGTCGGAGTCTGTGGGGCGCTGAACTTGGCATAGTTGCCATTCTAGCGCTTTTCGCGCTAGATCTCTGAATCTAGCGCGTTATTTTCCTAGTTAGCGCGGCTATTTGACGCTTTTTAGACGAATCTAGGGCGAAACATAGCGCTTTTCAATGTGGTAAAGTATATGATAAACTGATTGCATTTTCCCTTTCATTTGACATACTGTCTTGTATAAATTTCTGCTTTATCAGTTACGTTATACGAGTCTGCTCTCTCTCTCTCTCTCTCTCTCTCTCTCTCTCCTCTCTCTCTCTCTCTCTCTCTCTCTCTCTCTCTCTCTCTCTGTTCCTAAACTACGTTTGTAGAGTCCTACAGTAAAGTCAAAAGACTGGTTCTTTAATAAGGTTACTAATCCTATAGAGTGCTTTTAAGAAAGGATTTAGCGCGTTTTAGAAGCTCCTGTAGCGCGTTTTCAAAATCAGAAATGGCGACCCTGCTATAACCCGCCTTGTCTTCAATCTCGACGCTCAGTTGTGATCAGTTAAGTGACGGGTGAAGTCTGTCTCGTCTCGCGTCTCGTCTCGTCTGAGATAAGTACCCAAAAAACATAGATTTTGTAGCTAATTGTTTGTCAATAACTGTTTGATTTAAACTCATTCGATTCTCCGTTGAAGCTGCGCATTTTCCTAATAACTTGAGAATCATTTTAATGAGGAAAACTATTTTGATTAGGTTAGGCGTAGTTTTATTTTTTTCTTTTGTAGCCTACTCAAATTCGAATGATAATAGATTATTAAATAACAGCATTTTACTTTATTTGTTTGTTAATAACATTGATTTAAACTCATCAGTTTATCCGTTTAATCTACATTTTATACATTTTATTAATAACTTCAGAATCATTTTGATGAGAAAGAATTTCCCATTGTCCAGACGATAGCCATTTTGGGTCGAAACATACGGATTTTTTTTTTTATATATATTGGTATTATTGTAGAGATTTTGTATAGACTTGCATGCAAATATACAATTAGATATTTTGTTTTCTAATGATTTAAATAACACGGGGAAATACTTACCGGATACAAATATAATTATTTTGAAATTCATTAGTTGAACGAGATATGTTTTTCGATCTCGTGGTTCTTAGAATTCGCTATAGATATATATATATATATATATATATATATATATATATATATATATATTATATATATATATATATATTACTACACGTTCGTGGATCCATTTTTCTTATTAATACCCAATCGATTGTTTTTCATAAAATAAAAAGAATATAATTAGCTCTAACTTCGATACATGATTTATTCACTAGAATTTATTTATAAATATTAATATAAGTTCATATTCAATTCAGTTAGTTCTCTTTTATAATATATGTGGCGTAGAAAATATTTTTAATATATATATATATATATATATATATTATATATATATATATATATATATGTCTTACTTATAACTAT
>NW_027170581.1:160000-187142 GCF_036898095.1 Palaemon carinicauda
AGCAGAGGGTCATTTCTCAGTGGAGGTAAGGGACCTTCCAGGCGCCTCTCTCTCTCTCTCTCTCTCTCTCCTCTCTCTCTCTCTCTCTCTCTCTCTCTCTCTCTTTCCGAGGTCAGCTTAACACCCAAGGTAGGAACTGGTGGCGTTGTAAAAAAGAAATTCTCCGTTTAATCAAAAGTTTTATTTGATTGTTGCTAGAATATTCATTTGCTGGTCTTCTCTCTCTCTCTCTCTCTCTCTCTCTCTCTCTCTCTCTCTCTCTCTCTCTCTCTCTCTCTCTCTCTCAATTGAACCTTTGGTTAATAACATGATTATCGTAGGTTAATAACACGGTTAATGAACTGAAGTTGATCATTAACTTACTGGTCTTTACTCCACTGTGGCTTCAGTTAATAACACATTTATCAACGAGTTAATAAAACGCTTAAAGTAGGCTAGTTAATAACACTAGATTAAAAATAACTATTTGGACCATTAATGGCCTCTTTGATATTGATACAATTTCGACTATTTTTTAATTAATTTCAACTAAATTCTTCATCTTTGTTATATATTAAGAATTATCAATGGCTATTTCTGATTTATATTGAACCACCGTAGTTCTAACTTCCTTATTCCTAAGTCTCTCTCTCTCTCTCTCTCTCTCTCTCTCTCTCTCTCTCTCTCTCTCTCTCTGTTACTATATGTTCGCAATACGACATACTTCTTTATATATCTATAAAGAATAATAGTATAAACTGAAAGGTACGGGAAAATAATTTTCTCTCTCTCTCTCTCTCTCTCTCTCTCTCTCTCTCTCTCCTCTCTCTCTCCTCTCTCTCTCTCTCTCTCTCTCTCTCTCTCTTGTTTGACAGTTATTTTTCATAAAATGCCATTACTATATATAATTCGAAATATATTCCTGTGTTAAATTTAGATGTAAGTGACTGGGCATTTTGTATTTCAATTTATTATTATTATTATTATTATTATTACTTGCTAAGCTACAACCCTAGATAGAAAAGCAGGATGCTATAAGCCCAGTGGCCCCAACAGGGAAAAATATCCCTGTGAGGAAAGGAAACAAGGAAAATATATATTTTAAGAACAGTATCAACATTAATTAATTATTATATAAACTATAAAAACTTTAACAAAACAAGAGGAAGAGAAATTAGATAGAATAGTGTGCCCGAGTGTACCCTCAAGCAAGAAAACTCTAACCCAAGACAGTGAAAGACCAGGGTACAGAGGCTATGGCTCTATCCAAGACTAGAGAACAATGGTTTGATTTTGGAGTGTCCTTCTAGAAGAGCTATTTTTCAAGCTATGTGCTCATAATCCATGTGCTTGTTGAAAGGGGGCTGGAACTGAGGTCTGTGTGCTTAATAACGTTTGATTAGAAAGATCATTTCACAATCTGTATGTTACAGGGAGTGAGAGTGTTAGCCAAAGGAGTGATTTGATAACGTATGAAATGCCATGCACAGAGCAAGTTGCTCGGCTTCTTAATTTCGAACGAGTAAAATTTAGCAGTTTCTTATTAAGGTAATTAAACTTGTCTCTTTCCCTTATTGAAAGTTCATATTATTTCCCCTTTAATGCATTGAAATCTGTGTCTAAATTGGATTATAGTCGTCTTTAATTGCCATTAACACCTCAAGTTTCAAAAGGTGCATGTTTTGGGTTGAATAGGAATTTTCCATTTGTATAGGGACCTCTTCTTCACTCTAGTTTTCATGACATTCAAAAGAATTAGCAGATACAGAGAGAGAAATAACTTTCATTTTAGGCTGGTTTTAGGTTGATGGTAAGTACATACACACACACACACACATATATATATATATATATATATATATATATATATATATATATATATACATATATATATATACACATATAAATGTATGTATATATACAGGTATGTACAGTATATATATATATATAATATATATATATATATATATATATATATATATATATATATGTGTGTGTGTGTATATGTATGTGTGTGTGTATGTGTGTGTGTTCAGGTCAGCTTATGAGGTGTAAAAAGTCAGAGTTTACGACCAGATTAAGGGCCAATCCCCCCCCCCCCCCCTTCATATTGGAACGATTGAAATCACTTGCAAAGGTATGAGTCGCATCCTTTAGTTTGTTTTCAATAAGAGTTAAGTGAAAAAAAAAATAAAATGGATTCAGGAAACTATTTGTGAATTATACATGCATTAGATAATGCAACAAATAAGATAAATGATTGTAGGGCGGTTGAATTTGAAATCCTTGCTATAGTTCCCAGAAGATTTGAAAGTCAGTCACATGACTTATTTAGCTTGAGAAACTCTATAAGGAAATTGAAGAATAATAAACAGAGGAGCAAAAGCTCTTTAACATTAAAGCAAAAAACTCTAGAAATATCTGTTATCATTAAACGCGAGCCATAAAGTAAGAGAATAAGAAAAAAAAAAGAAACAAAATCAGAGGGAAGAAGAAAGGTTTGGTTGTGGCTGGCGGGTGACAGCTCACGAGCATCGAAGCGGGTGAGACCGGGTGATTCATGCTGGGTGAATCCTTGGTGGGTGATCATGCGGGTGTTCACCCGAATGAGGAGGCAAGAAGGTTGGGTGGAGGGAGGAGAGAGAGAGAGTGTGTAAAATAGAATGGTTTGCGGTCTATTAATTCCTGTTAACATTGATCTTAGCATTTAGATATATTTCAATTCTGTTTACATTAATTTCATGGTAGCTTTCTCTTCAAAGTATACGATAATGAGAGGAGAATCTTGTTGTAAAAACACTTTTTTTTTTCGATTTAGCAAGTAATTTATTGATAAGAATACATTCAGATTTGAAATATACATCAATATAGTAACATTATATTTGCTTAGAGAATATATATATATATATATATATATATATATATATATATATATATATATATATATATATATATATATATATATATAATTAGCTATTATGAATATCTGACCACTCTTCAAAAATCCTGTTTTTAACTATTTCTTATATATATATATATATCATAGGACCAAAATGACCAAACTTTGAAGATCATTTTTATATATACTTTAAAATTATTTTTTTCAGTTATTTTTTTAGTTTGTAACTGAAGTTCCGTTGCTGTTATTATTATTATTAATTATTATTATTATTATTATTATTATTATTATTATTATTATTACCTGTTTTTTCCCTATCTTGGGTGAAGGACGGCCTGTAGGAATATTGTCCTGCCTTTACCCACAGTGGAGTGAAAAGTTGTCCTGTTAATCTTAGCTGGACATAGTAATTTACCTTATCATGGTTACCAATATATATCTTCTTGTTGATTATTTTCTTAGCTGTTTTTATACACCTTTACGATGATATAGTTTGTCTATATATAGTTATTATCCTTATGTAGATTCTCTCTCTCTCTCTCTCTCTCTCTCTCCTCTCGTAAAGTTTGGATTTAGAAAGAAGGGTTTTGGCAGAACATTGAACAAGTTTACAGGTTTAAAGGCCGCTCATGAGTGGCAGAGGCAAGGGACAGTCACATTGCCCTATCAAGCAGGACAATGCCCAAGAGACTAACCGTATTACATATGATCCGTGCCCAAGCACCCTCTCCACCCAAGCTAGGACCAAGGATGGCCAGGCAGTGGCTGCTGATGACTCATGAGATAGACCTATAGGCTCCCCCCAAACCCCTTCATCCTTAGCTCACAAGGATGGTGAAGTTGCAGCCACCAAAGAAACAAACGAGTTTGAGCGGGTCTCTAACCTCAGTCTGGGGATCACCAGTCAGGGATGTTACCACATCGGCCACCACAACCCACAGTTAGGAGAAATAGATTTATTTGTCATCTTTTAGGAGATTTTACCTACCAAGTGATCATAGATCTATAGAGTCCTTTCATTATACGTCATCAAACTTCCGGTCCGCCATCTTGGAGGACATACAAAGACGCGTTCAGTGAATAGCTGTGGTTGAACTCTTGAATAGTTAGCCATCTCATCACATTCCACATTATGCCCAGTTTTTTGCGCTATTGTTGGTTGTGGGGAATCGAGGACAAAGAGATGACAAGAGTTTCTACAGCATACCAGCAGTTATTCAGAATCAGGACAAAGATACAGAAGAATTATCCAAAACGCAGACGTGACTTGCGGTTGACCAGAATATCACGGGCTGATCTACGTGAATCCTCACTACCCTACACACGTATCTGTTCTGATCATTTCATATCAGGTCAGTCTCGGCCAGGCCCTAAAAGTATTATTATTCTTGTGTAAACATGCTATATCCGATCGCATGGGTGAGTTCACAAGTATCATCGTCAGTTTTCAGTGTGTAGTGTGTGGGGGGGAGGGGGCATCTCAATTTTTAAACGTCAAAAGGGGCATCTCAGATTTTCAAAACAAAAATTAAAAGCGCCCATATTGGCTATATTAACAAAGGCTACTTACCTAGGTCTCTATTTCGTCAAGGTGCTCATGCCTATATATAATTAAGTGTATATTTATATTTATCTTAATTTGTGTATTAAATTGTGCCGATGTGATGAATAAACATTAATTATAAATACATACATACATATACCCAAAGGCACTTCCCCCAATTTTGGGGGGTAGCCGACAACAACAAGAAACAAAACAAAAAAGGGGACCTCTACTCTCTACGTTCCTCCAGCCTAACCAGGGACTCAGCCGAGTTCAGCTGGTACTGCTAGGGTGCCACAGCACAACCTCCCACATTTCCACCACAGATGAAGCTTCATACTGCTGAGCTCCCCTACCTGCTGCTACCCTCCGCGGTCATCTAAGGCACTGGAGGAAGCAGCAGGGCCTACCGGAACTGCGTCACAATCGCTCGCCTTTCATTCCTATTTCTAGCACGCTCTCTTGTCTCTCTCACATCTATCCTCCTATCACCCAGAGATTCCTTCACTCCATCCATCCACCCAAACCTTGGCCTTCCTCTTGTAATAATAATAATAATAATAATAATAATAATAATAATATCTGAAAGCTGGTTTAACCCGAAGGGGTCTTCAGCTTTTATATGAAACATCGAAAAAATAATTAAACTTGCGCATTTAATTGCTAGGAGGCAGAACGATCATCCAAGAGCATTACAATAGAGTTTGTCCATCATATGTTTATATGTATATAAGAAATTATAGCATTTGTAACCAAACACAAACACAATGGTTAGGCATGAACTGATAAAGATTTGACGTTATAATGCAAAACTTTTACATACATTTTGACAATCAAAAATTATAATACACAAGGTTAGGCTAAATGATCCATATTAGCTTTATAATTATAAACACTCTCTTCATTGGCCCAGTGTTTATCTAATTTAGGACTGAAAGCATTAAAGGGAAAAACAACAAATTCTGGACGCAGATTATTCAATGGAAATGTATGCCCACTCATGTTCTGCCTTTGTAAGTTTAAAAAGCATCTGAATTGCATGTGCCATAAGTTGAATGAATTCTGCATCTAGTATGGATCTAGGCCATCAATTAGATCGAGTTTCTGCTTGTAAAAACGCTCATCATCACCCGACAATTGTTTGACAAAGTCGCTCTCATTGTCCATATTCGCTGTAGCAGCCGCTATGTTTCGCTTTGTATGTCCTCCAGCATGGCCGCCAGCGATTCCCAGTGACGTCATTGAAAGGACTCTATACATTTTTTCATGTATTCCAACTGGTTGTATTATACATTTCGTTTGTATATTAAAAGTGGTTGTTTCCAAATCCAGTTACCTTCTATCTGGAAGTATAGAGGTATCAGTTCTCTCTAACATTGCTTGAATATTCATTTACAAATTTATCTCGTAACTTATTATTATTATTATTAATTATTACTTACTAAGCTACAACCCTAGTTGGAAAAGCAGTATGCTATAAGCCCAGGGGCTCCAACAGGGAAAATAGCTCAGTGCGGAAAGGAAAAAAGGAAAATAAAATATTCTAAGAAGAGTAACAACAATAAATATCTCCTATATAAACTATAAAAACTTTAACAAAACAAGAGGAAGAGAAATAAGATAGGAGAGTGTGCTCGAGTGTACCCTCAAGCAAGAGAACTCTAACCCAAGACAGTGAAAGGCCATGGTACAGAGGCTATGGCACTACCCAAGACTAGAGAACAGTGGTTTGATTTTGGAGTGTCCTTCTCCTAGAAGAGCTGCTTACCATAGCTAAAGAGTCTCTTCTACCCTTACCAAGAGGAAAGTGGCACTGAACAATTACAGTGCAGTAACCCCTTGGGTGATGAAGAATTGTTTGGTAATCTGTGTTGTCAGGTGTATGAGGATAGAGGAGAATATGTAAAGAATATGCCAGACTATTCAGTGTGTATGTAGGCAAAGGGAAAATGAACCGTAACCAGAGAGGAGGATCCAATGTAGTACTGTCTGGCCAGTCAAAAGACCCCATAACTCTCTAGCGGTAGTATCTCAACGGGTGGCATTTAGGTTGACATTTATCATTCAATATGAAACAGTTTTTTTTTATTACTTTTGATGAGTGTTTTAGACTTGAGAACTTTAACATCAGTTGAGAGTAATTGTAAGGGAGTAAGTCCGTTAACTGTCACGGCTTATAACGTCATTTGAGTTTGCTTGAAGTTTCGACATTGCCAGACCTATCACAGCTGTGACACTAAAAACTCTCTCTCTCTCTATCTCTCTCTCTCTCTCTCTCTCTCTCTCTTACTGGAATTGCTTGTGTATGTAGTAGGTAGGCTAGGGCACCAGCCACCCGTTGAAATACTACCGCTACAGAGTTATTGGGTTCTTTGACTGGTCAGACAGTACTCCGTTGGATCCCTCTCTCTGGTTACGGTTCATTTTGTGCTTGCCTACACATATAGCGAATAGTCTGGCCTATTTTTCCATATTCTCCTTTGTCTTCACACACCTGACAACACTGGGAATACTAAACAATTCTTCTTTGCACAAGGTGTTAACTACTGCAATGTTCAGTGGTTACTTTCCTCTTGTTAAAAAGTAGAAGCGACTCTTTAGCTATGGTAAGCAGCTCTTCTTCGAGAAGGACACTCCAAAATCAAACCATTGTTCTCTAGTCTTGGGTAGTGCCATAGCCTCTCTACCATGGCCTTCCACTGTCTTGGGTTAGAGTTCTCTTGCTTGAGGGTACACTCGGACACTATTCTGTATTATTCCTCTTCCTCTTGTTTGTTTTAAAGTTTCCATAGTTTCTATATAAAAAATCTAATTTAATGTTGTTACTCTTCTTAAAATATTTCATTTAAATTATTTATTACTTTTCTTTCAACTTATTTCTTTCCCTATTTCCTTTCCTCACTTGGCTATATTTCCCTGTTGGAGCCCTTGGGCTTATAGCATCTTGCTTTTCCAACTAGGGTTATAGCTTGGCTTATAATAATAATAATAATAATTATGTCAACTTATCATTCTTCGTGGTACGGCATCTATCAGATGAAATACTGAAAGACCTTCCTTTTCTACCCTTAATGTCTCTTGTGTGTGTGTGTGTGTGTGTGTGTGGTGTCCTTATTTCCGAAGGTATAGGATGGTGAATTCAAAATATGAATTTTATTTATTCATTATTTCCAGGATCTGAGTCTTTTAAACCATTCTTATTTCTTACCATCTGTTAGTAAAGATGGCTGTGGTCATTAGCTATTAGGAAAGTTTAATCAAAAGAAAGGAGTTGTTGTGAAAAGGGACTTTCGATATGTTATCAATATTGCTATTTACTAAGCTTGCATTTGCCTCTCTCTCTCTCTCTCTCTCTCTCTCTCTCTCTCCTTCGTTGTAGGAAACGTGATAACTATAAGTCTCTATCCCTGTAATTATTATTATTATTGTTGTTGTTGTTGTTGTTGTTGTTACTACTTAAACTCTAGTTTGAATAGCTGGATGCTATAAGACCATGGGCTTATAACTTACTGATGATTTTTTAGGTTCATACGTTTTATTCACAACATTTCACGAATTGTTCTCTCTCTCTCTCTCCTCTCTCTCTCTCTCTCTCTCTCTCTCTCTCTCTCAGCATTTCCGCTAAAATAATAATAATAATAATAATAATAATAATAATAATAATAAGAGCCATTGCTTGACAAAAAGCAAGACACAAAACGCTACGCCATCTTCCTGCCTTCCTTAATTTGTGCTTTGATTCAAATTGTGACTACATACAAAGTCTTGCAAGAGCGTCTTCACTGCGCACTTTCGCTCTGCAATAGCTATGAATGACAAGTTTTATTGTGGTTACCAGCATATGATTTACTCTCTTACATCGGAGTTTGAAATAATTAGTAATTTTTCGTTATAATGGAAGGCAGTTGGCGTTGAATAGGAAAATGTGAATTACTGATTAATTGTTTGCTATTAAATTATATTTTTTTTTTTAATTTAGCTTTTTATTATTTTCGTTTGGTTATGCCCTGTATTATGTCATATTTTAAGTAACGTCTGTACTCTACAATTATAAAATGTAAAGAACAATGCTGGCGGTATATTAAGCATTACATTTTGTGTTAGATAAGTGAGTTAGCTGAATGGAATATAGTATCTATATGTAATAGTAATCTTGTGGTTCTCATTGAAACAATGACATGTGGCGTGGTAGCACAGTGATGAATGAATATCCTTTATTGTTACTCTATCTAAGATCTTCATCCTTTTGACGTAATATAATGGTAAACAGTTTAAGAACTGTAACAACATTAAACTAGATCTTTTATATATATAGATTATAGAAACTCCAATATAACAATAGGAAAGGAAATAAGTACAGTTGATCCGAGGACATTGCTGATATTTAACTGGTCTGATAATTAACTTTTTTTTTATTGATCGTAACTTCACTTTTCTTATATTATACTATGCTTGGATATTGTTATATGGTTGCATCTTAAAAGGTTGGATAAGGATTTGTGTTTTATATAAATATGTTAGACCCAATTATTGGTGTTAACTTCTTGCAACCTCGTCTACATAATTCTGATTATTATCATTATTATTATTATTATTGTTATTGTTATTATTATTATTATGATGATGATGATTATTATCATTATTATTATTATTATTATTATTATTATTATTACTGCTAGCTAAGCTACAACCCTAGTTTGAAAAGCAAGATGCTATAAGCCCAAGGGCTCCAACGGGGAAAAATAGCCCATTGAGGAAAGAAGATAAGGAAATAAATGAACGATATAAGTAATGAATAATTAAAGGAAAATATTTTAACAACAGTGACAACAGAACAGATATTTCCTATATAAACTATAAAAAAAGAGACTTATATGAACCTGTTCAACATAAAAAACAATTGCTGTAAGTTTTGAACTTTTGAACTTTCCGTTTAGACATTCTCGAACTATTTCAACCGAACGTTGACCCGAAGTATACAATGAATTTTGAAAGGTTTTTCTTTAAAATCTTCGGTATTACATGCTCCTATAGAAGTTTATTCCAAGCATAACTCTTTATGAACTGATCTTATCCAAAGAATTGAATTAAAACGAGTAATTTGTCTGTTATTTTTCGTATATACAGAAATATATTTTGTACATTTAAAATGAATTTATTTTGGTAGGCCTTAGTCCCTTTCAGAGCTCATATGTTGATTGTATTGTGTTTTGTCAGTACTGATAATAAAAAAAAAGGCTTACATGAATTATTAACGTGAAGAAGTTCTTAGGCCTATGTGAAAACTGATTTGTGATTTCTACAAGTGCATAATATACATATATATATATATATGTATATATATATATATATATATATAATTCTACCTTTGGGAATGTATATCCACTGGAAATTTATTTATGATAAAGGCTTCTGGCACAGGCAAGAATTTGAACCAAGCCAAAAAGCATATATCATAATGAATTTCCAGTGGATATACATTCCCAAAGGTAGAATTCGGTATTAAATGCCATTGTGGTTGATATTTATATTGATTAAAATCACGTGTGTTAGTGATACATATAGTATTCATATATATATATATATATATATATATAAGTAGTTGGCGGTATCGTTTTAATTTCATTGATGTTTCTGTTTTTTATTTAGTGGGGGAGGGGGGGTTATCCACCGGACATAGACTGGGCCAAAAAGTCTGTAGGCCTAAAACAATTATCTTCGGTCCTCGTGAAAAAGGCGGTTCCTTTACCTGCTCGTAAATATTTATGACTTTTTGCACCTCACAAGCTGCCCTGAACACACACACACACACACACACATATATATATATATATATATATGTGTGTGTGTGTGTGTGTGTGTGCGTATTAAGGCCTTCTTAACTTATTGATTTCAACAGAGTTTAACTATATTTGCAAATTTCACAGGACTCTCTCTCTCTCTCTCTCTCTCTCTCTCTCTCTCTCAACCTAAGGCTAAAAAAGATATACCCTGATGTGGTACAATTATGTCCCTCTGTGTCCCTCTTTGTAATATGTAGAAATCATATTGTCTCAGTTGACTGCTTCATTGAAGTCTCCCATTAAAGCTTAGCTTATTGTCCAATGTGTCTTATAGCTCTTAGTCATATTTTTTAATCTTTTATTATGAAATACACATCACAATCTTACAGTTTTTAACATATATACATAGTATATTTACATAAATAATTTTTATTTTACGTATAGTGTATTTATAATTGAAATTTTTACTATTTATCTAAATATGTTTTTAAATTTATAATATATCTAGGCGTAATTACTGTTTTAATAGAAGTTTTAAATCATATTTTATTTACTTTAAACGTATTTATCATTCTACTTTTAATATATCTAATTGTGTGTGATGTGGCCATCTGTATATTACTAGAATGGGCATGTTTTTCTATGATGTTAGAGTCTTCAGCTGTCACTTCACATTCGGTTTCAAATTCTAATCTCTATTGCGCTTTTTAACATTGAGCAATACCCCTCCATCTTTTCATATCCCTCTACCTTTTTTCGAAAGGCAGTCCTTCTTGAAAAGCTTGAAACCTTTCGTGTTCTCTTATATATATATATATATATATATATATCGAAAACTGACAAATAAGCATAAACATTGCCTGGAAAAGTTATTTTAAGAAAAGACCTTTTAAATCTTTTCAATTGTTCCGCCCTTGTCAGATACTTATCTTTCTCTACGGATATTTCCGTGTTTGTGACATTCGAGTCACATCCGTCAATCAATGGTCTTTCAGCTTATAAGATTAGGATTTCTTGAAGAAAAAGTCAACTTAATCTGTGTTCTCTCTCTCTCTCTCTCTCTCTCTCTCTCTCTCTCTGTTTGTGTGCTTGTATAATTTTATATATATATATATATATATATATATCTTCGAAGTACGAAGATAGTGCTTTGTTCGTTCTTGAAATTTAGGTTTTCCACATTCTTCTTTTTCCTGGATATTCGACGAACTGTTATTTCAGTAACATTAGTGGCTTCAGGCGTGCGAATATATTATTATTATTTATTATTATTATTACTATCCAAGCTACAACCCTAGTTGGAAAAGCAAGATGCTATAAGCCCAGGGGCTCCAACAGGGAAAAATAGCTCAGTGAGGAAAGGAAATAAGGAAATAAATAAATGAAGAGAACAAATTAACAATAAATCATTCGTTTAAGTTTGATAGCTTATGCTGTTTCAAACACTGCAGTTTATACTCCAAGATCAACCATTCTGGGGATTAAATATGGCTCGCTGATCTTTGCCTGATAAATTTACCACTGTGACCTCCAAGATGTACTGGTTAATCAGATTTCATACTCGCCATGTGCCAGAGTCATTACGGCAATAGGATAAAACTGGCTAATAACCTGGGATTAAGAGAGAGAGAGGAGAGAGAGAGAGAGAGAGAGAGAGAGAGAGATTGGATTTAACTTCTGGTTAATCGTAGCCACCTGTGGTTAATCCTGTCTAAGTAGTAACTGTGTTCATTTTTCCTTAAATTGGTTAAATCATTTTGACACGAGTACGCTATACAGTGGGTCAGATATCGTCTCAGCGGCCACGACAGACTGGTTTTACTATAGTTTTACGTATCATATTCATTTACTTTATCCTAATCGCGAAACAGACTTAATTGGTGTTCGAGTGTCTTTAATTCTAACTTCGACCTCGCATAAGTAGTTACCATTGTAAAGTTCTTAAGATTTTATGCATGGAATAGGCATCTGTAAATCAAGTTACTTAGTCATACATTAAAATCTAAAATAAAACAGGAAGTTTATAGATAAAGTTATGATATACAACTTTAAATACAAACTTCGAAAACGAAGCTGATGTTGATAAGTCAAATCGAACATTTGGACTTGGAGAAGAGGCGGCTTATGCTGTCTCTCTCTCTCTCTCTCTCTCTCTCTCTCTCTCTCTCTCTAGAGACCTTTTTCTATGGTCCCCGAGTCCATCATCCCAACATAAGCTTCTCTGCTTCCTCCATGATCGGTCTACATACGGACGTAAGATTGGCGCTACCTTCGGCCTCTGTTCTAAATCGCAATTATTGATAATAAAAAATACGAGTCTCAAACAACAGGTCTAAGGAAGGATGGATTAGCTCACAAAACGAAATAAAATGAGAAAATTTAATCCGAATGAAACGTCATATGTGAATAAGGTGTTCCCCAGAAAGTTTCGTTAAAAAATCTTTTCTTTTGATCGCAAGACTCCCGAAAGGATGTTTTCTTTTGTTAATATATTATTATTACTTAATTTCCTATTCTTATCATTTACCTCTCTTACTACACTTGTGTATCAAGTTCTACTTATAATGTATTTCACTCAGTGTCATTATTCTCTCCGTAACATTCTAAGGACCTCTGAAATTTTTTGAAATTTTTTAGATTTCGCCAGTCGTCTCTAACTTGAGCTTTTAATTCAGTACTTCTCCATTCATCATCTCCTACTTCGCGCTTCATAGTCCACAGCCATAGTGCCTTGTGGAGCCCAGTTGAAAGTTTGGTAAACTAATCTCACTTGGGGATTGCGAAGAGCATTTCCAAACCATCTCCATCTACCCCTCATCATGATCTCATTCACACGGCACTCGTGTGATCTCTCTAAAGTTTTATTTCTAATCCTGTCCTGCCATTTAACTCCCAATATCCTTCTGAAGGCTTTGTTCTCAAATCGACTAAATCTATTGAAGATCGCTTCATAGTCATACCACGACTCATGTCCATAGAGTAGCACCGATCTAGTGAGTCACTAAACTGATTTATAGCCTGATTTTTCTGTGTAATTTCCGGTGATTTGTTTTCCAAATCTTAATTAACCCAGTCATTGTTTGATTTGCTTTTTTCAAGCTCTCACTAAACTCTAATTCTGAAGACTCTGTATTGGAGATCATAGTTCCTTTTTCCTTCCAATGATATATCATCCTGCATTGTATACTCCGTTCTCATCATCTCTGTCTTTCTTCTGTTTATCCTAAGCCCAACCTCGTGTGATATTTCATGCATTCTGAAAGGAAAAGGTCGGTAATGCCCCAATGCAGTCAGTTGTTCCTTAGCAGTGTATGTAACGTGGAATACGTCGACTCATACACTTCCAGCAGCGCTCTCTCTCTCTCTCTCTCTCTCTCTCTCTCTCTCTCTCTCGTCTGTCAAAACCCATTAAGAGGTAGCGTTAAATTTTCGCATATGCTGACTCTGTGAATGAATATAATCCATTAGATAAATCTTATCAGTTATAATGTTACTCGACTTGAAATAGTTCTCGGTAACTCGGGCTTTTAGCATCCGGCTTTTCCAACTAGGATTGTAGTTTAGCTAATAATAATAATAATTATGATCAATTGCAATCAAAGAGGATTTGCCTAATATTGCAAATTCCATGTTGTTAGAAGAGTTCCACGTAACCATTTACTTATATGATTACTTACCGTAATTAATAACGTATTGAATGACTCACTACCTTGAAGACACCCTACTGGCCCCCACATCACACGAAGAGGTCCGGTCAGTCGTACCAAATATGTAGTTCACCATGTAAGATATTTCAGGCTGAAATATTTGAAGAAAATTCCTTTCATTTTACATGTTATATAGTTGTCAGTTGTTAAGATGCGATTTTCATAACTGTTTGGTATTAACAAGTACAGATTTGACCCTTCCCCCTTTGCTAAGCGCAACCTCTCTCACCAGAGTATGGCTATTCCCTCTCCCCCTACTCGATGGACGGGGAGACAGAGTCGTTATGTCTCTTGATGCTGAGCCTGACCGTGTATACACACACACACACACATATATATATATATATATATATTTGCCAATTTGCAGAAGTTCTCAGCAATAAATTGAGTTGTAATTACTTATAGAGAATTATTATTAATAAAGAATGAATTGCTACGAATCATTGTGTTTTAAAAACTTTGTATAATATCACAGAGGTTAGACAGGTAGTTTTGGAATTTGGAAACCACAGTGGACAAATATGTTCTCTGCTGGAGCGAACTTTTCATGCTATATTGAAACTGCCTCCTTGGTCCCTATGCCGAGATATATGGCGCAAATTTCATTAATCATCTAGAACATATAACTTTAGATTTCTTCTGGTCAGTGTTCTATAATATTGTTCTCCTCAGATACATTTTTGGCACTGAATGTCCTCCCTGTCCCAGCGTTGAGCCATATGCTATAATTTTGTCAATTTATCAATTACAATTTTTTTGGATTTCATGTTGCCATTTAACTGTCTTTTGTTTTTATATCAATCTTGAGAGTTGGTAGTTCGAATGTGAAGTCAGTAGGTCTCTCTCTCTCTCTCTCTCTCTCTCTCTCTCTCTCTCTCTTTTATTTCTATGTCAATCTCGAGAGGTGGTAGTTCGAATGTGAAGTCAGTAGGGCTCTCTCTCTCTCTCTCTCTCTCTCTCTCTCTCTCTTTTTTTATTTCTATGTCAATCTCGAGAGTTGGTAGTTCGAATGTGAAGTCAGTAGGTCTCTCTCTCTCTCTCTCTCTCTCTCTCTCTCTCTCTCTCTTTTGTGCTGAAACTCATTGTTCGTAGTATTATGAATTTCAATAAGATTTGATATATGGTTAAAAGTCCCGAAAATTACGTCTGCAATATAAGTTTTTAGTCTTTGTGGTGCCCTGTTGGTAACGTCCCTGCTTGGCAATCTGTTGAACAGGAGTTCGAAGCTCGCACAATCTCACTAGTTCATGGAATTGTCTGCAACTTCACCGTCCTTTCGAGCAAGTGGATGGTGTGTGTAGTTGAGCCATTGCCTGTCCCACGCTGGTCTTTGCTTGGGTGCTGATCATATGTACAGTCACATTCAGTAACCCCCCCTCTCTCTCTCTCTCTCTCTCTCTCTCCTCTCTCTCTAAGAAAATTGTCCATTTGTGATCCCTTTTTCTATTTGATGAATTTTTATTTCTAAATTCAAATTCTTTTCATTTCTTTAGCTTCCTGCCTTTCAAATCCATCAACCTCCCCCCGCTCTCTCTCTCTCTCTCTCTCTCTCTCTCTCTCTCTCTCTCTGAGTTGTTGACATCGCTTAGAAATTAATTTGACTTATAAATAATAGTCAGAATTAAAAGATTATTTCGAAGCAAATAGGAGTGTAGCAGACTTAGGCCTTTAACAAACGAGTATTGAGAGAGAGAGAGAGAGAGAGAGAGAGAGAGAGAATTATGAGTGTGTGACATTTATAGATACTAATTTGATACTACACATATTTCGAGAATCCCATTTTAGAGAGAATTCCTTCTAAACATTTGGTAGAGCGCATACCTCCGCCCTGGCAGCTTATTTCTCGTCCTTTCGCTTGACCTTACGTGCCTTGTGCGTAAGCTTCAACCCAACTTGCAGAGAGAGAGAGAGAGAGAGAGAGAAGGAAGGAATATTAATTTCATTATTATTATTATTATTATTTGTAACTCGGTTGTGTTGATCCTATGAATGGTGTATGTGTCCTTGGTGTACGTATAGCCCTTCTTAATGTCCTGTTATTTCGCTTCTCTGTAGTTGTACATTTTTTCACTTCCATTCATAATATAAATCTCACTCAGATTTTGATTTTAATATAAGGTTCCCTTAGGACCCTGGCCAAATTGTGGAATGATCTTCCTAATCGGGTAGTTGAATCGGTAGTTCTGTAAAGAATTCAAACTTGCATCAATTTTTTTTATTTTGAACAGGCTGACAAAAGTCTGTTTATAGTTTATATATGAAATATCTGTTTTTGATGTTACCGTTTTTGAAATATTTTAATTTCAAATGTTCATTATTTCTCATATCGTTTATTCATTTCCTTATTTCCTTTACTCAATGCGCTATTTTTCCTTGTTGGGGCCCCTGGGCTTATAGCATCCTGCTTTTCCAACTAGGGTTGTAGCTTAGCAAGTAATAACAATAATAATAATAAGGGTATTAATGTTATTTTGAAAGTTTACGGAATATGGCTGTGTTCTTCTATAGTTATATCGTCTCTTAGCTGTGGATGGCGTTTGCTGCTAAATTTGAGCATTGCTAAGTTGGCTTCGAATTAAGAGTTGATGAAGAAACACTCTCTCTCTCTCTCTCTCTCTCTCTCTCTCTCTCTCTCCTCTCGGCATTGCGACGCAGTACTTGAGAAAGGCGTTGAGATCATGGAATGTCCGGAAACAAAGTAGAGCCAATTCCCCCTAGGATAGGGACAACGAAAGGGTGTCTTGGGAGGGGGTGAGTGCAGGGGAAATTCTTCCCCCCTCATCCTTTCATAGGTGGATAACGGTAGTATTAAGCGTTTGCTGGAACTTTTCTTCATCTGGCACGTGGTGAGTGTGCGCGCGTGCCTGCACGTGCGCGCGTGCGAGCCTTGACCACGTGCTGGACTCGTGATCGGTAGCAGCCTCACTTATGACGGAATATGATTAATTCAGCATATGGAATAAAATAAGTGCATTTTATAAACACATTGGCACATACACACTTGTATACACATACATACAAGCATATGCACACATTCTCCCATACAATACAGCATGATATACGCATACAAATGCGCAATAAGGGGATATGGCATAGAACGCACATACACACACACACACACACACACGAGGGACCCATTCACCTCTGTTAACTCTCGGGAACAGTCTTTAATCAGCTGATTAAATACAATTAGTTACTGTGTATGAAAGCTTAGTTCTTAGCTTGTAATAATAATAATAATATTATTATTGTAATGAGAGCGACCAGCAACGAGCTCTCACTCTCTCTCTCTCTCTCTCTCTCTCTCTCTCTCTCGGCTGACCAAGGTAAAGATACTTTTCTGGGCATAGTTCAGCTTCGTCTACTGTCAATAACTACTTTTTATCTTATTAGAACTTCTTATTTCAATGCTCTCTCTCTCTCTCTCTCTCTCTCTCTCTCTCTCTCTCTCTCTATAAAAGCTGCATTGGGGGTTATAGGCGATTGGAATATTTTTGTGGAGATTACTTAAATATTTCGAATATCCCACGAAGTTATTATTATTATTATTATTATTATATTATTATTATTATTATTATTATTATTATTATTGTCGTTACTGTTATTATTTGTGGAATCAGAAAATGAAGTGATCATTAGTGCCTTAGTAAGCTATTATTTCAAAGAAACGTGAAAGAAACCTGTTTTATTCCATGACTCTCTCTCTCTCTCTCTCTCTCTCTCTCTCTCTCTCTCTCTCTGAGTTGGTTATTTAAAGTTTAGTTGATCCCCATAAGATTTTCAGGATCATGTCAAAAGATGAGCGAACCCAACCAATACCGGGTTCGTTATTCTTGACATGAGGTTAATTTGGTTCGCTATTCTTTACATGTGCAATATTGGGTTCGTTATTCTTTACATGTGAAGCTTAATCCTATAAAACTTGGTGGGCCTGGGATGATAGTTCAAGTAAATAAATCGTGCTTTTCACATAAACGTAACATTAAAGGACCTTGGTAAACACCATCAAGGACGATCCCCTACGCATCAAGTCTGGGTTTTTGGCGTGGTTGTTACTCCAGCAATGGGATATATGGAAATAGTGGAACTCAAGGACCAGGAGTTTGCTTGTGCCAATAATAGAAAAAGTAGTGAGACATGGATCCAACTATCACAGCGGATGACTGGAAACAGAAATATAGCTAGAACCGTGAACCACTCTTTGTACTTCGTTGAGCCGCAGACAGGCATCCGCATACAGTATATTTTCCTTCCATCAATATAGTGATCGTTTATATTTCCAGCATGTTTTCTCCTCATCTACCATCTCTATTTTTCCTTCATAGTCCAGAACATTTCATGTCAAGATTAGCAAACCCAACCATCACCGGGTTCGTTATTCTTGACATGAAGTTAATTGGGTTCGATATTCTTTACACGTGGAAAATGGGGTTCGCTATTCTTTACATGTGGAATATTGGGTTCCTTGATCTTGACATGGAAATGTTGGGTTCGTTAATCTTGACAAGATCCGATTTTCATGTATTTCACCCATAATTACAGTCATTTAGTATCATCCAAATAGATTATTCAGAAGTAAGTTGCGTAGTGTGTATCAAGAGAGAGAGAGACACTCATGTCACTTTCCACAGCCTCTCTCTCTCTCTCTCTCTCTCTCTCTCTCTCTCTCTCCACGCAGCCGAGACAATGAATTGGCGTTAATATATTGGGGACTTGTATGTATACTATAGAGATTGACGTTCATCTATAGGGAATCGAAACAGACAGGGCGGAAATTTAAGTTGTGTTTTGTTAGGTCATGTACACTTTCATCTTTTCATACGTGCCGACTGAATGTTTGATAGCTATGTTTCAATAGTACTTCTCTCTCTCTCTCTCTCCTCTCTCTCTCTCTCTCTCTCTCGGCATTGCGACGCGAGTACTTGAGAAAGGCGTTGAGATCATGGAATGTCCGAAGACAAAGTAGATCCAATTCCCCCTAGGATAGGGGACAACGAAAGGGTGTTTTGGGAGGGGATGGAAAAGAGGGGGTGAGTGCAGGGGAAATTCTTCCCCCCTCATCCTTTCATAGGTGGATAACGGTAGTATGAAGCGTTTGCTGGGAACTTTTATTCATCTGGCACGTGGTAAGTGTGTGCGCGTGCCTGCACGTGCGCGCGTGAAAGCCTTGACCACGTGCTGGACTCGTGATCGGAATCAGCCTCACCTATGACGGAGTATATTTAGTGCATGTATCATAATTGTAAATATTCAACATATGGAATAAAATAAGATAAGTGCATTTTATAAACCACATTGGCACATACACACTTGCATACACATACATACAAGCATATGCACACCTTCTCCCATACAATACAGCATGATGTACGCATACAAATGCTCAATAAGGGGATATGGCATAGAACGCACACACACACACACACACTCACTCACGAGGACCCATTCACCTCTGTTAACTCTCGGGAACTTTTTAATCAGCTGATTAAATACAACTAGTTACTGTGTATGGAAGCTTAGTCCTTAGCTTGTAATAATAATAATAATAATAATAATAATAATAATAATAATAATAATAGTGTAATGAGAGCGACCAGCAAAGAGCCCCCCCCCTCTCTCTCTCTCTCTCGCTCTCTCTCCTCTCTCTCTCTCTCTATAAAGGCTACCCTGGCGGTTTTAGGCGATTGCAATATTTTTCATGTGTAGATGACTTAAATATTTCGAATATCCCACGAAAGTTATTATTATTATTATTATTGTTATTATTATTATTATTATTGTCGTTATTATTATTATTATTATTATTATTATTATTATTATTATTATTATTATTATTGTTGTCGTTACTGTTATTATTTGTGGAATCAGAAATGAAGCGATCATTAGTGCTATTAAGCTATTATTTCAAAGAAACGCGAAAGAAACCTGTTTTATTCCATGACTCTCTCTCTCTCTCTCTCTCTCTCTCTCTCTCTAAGAGTTGGTTATTTAAAGTTTTGTTGATCCTCATAAGATTTTCAGGATTTTGTCAAGATCAGCGAACCCAACTATCACCGGGTTCGTTCTTCTTGACATGAAGTTAATTGGGTTCGCTATTCTTTACATGTGGAATATTGGGTTCCTTGATCCTTGACATGGAAATGTTGGGTTCGCTAATCTTGACAAGATCCGATTTTCATGTATTTCACCCATATAATTACAGTCATTTAGTATCATCAAAATAGATTATTCAAAAGTAGGTTGCATAGTGTGTATCAGAGAGAGAGAGAGAGAGAGAGAGAGAGAGAGAGAGAGACCTTCTGGTATCCTTCATCTCCCTTCTTGTCCAAACCATCCCCTATCCACCTGCGTTTCCTCATCCAGTGGATAGTGAAACCTCATTTTTTAACTGCCTGTCGCTATCATGTCACTTTCCATAGCCTTGAAACTCTCTCTCTCTCTCTCTCTCCTCTCTCTCTCTCTCTCTTCTCTCTCTTTCTCTCTCTCTCTCTCACAGCAGCCGAGACAGTGAATTGGCGTTAATATTTTGGGGACTTGTATGTATACTATATAGAGATTGACGTTCATATATAGGGAATCGAAAGAGAGAGGGCGGAAATTTAAGTTGTGTTTTATAGGGTTATGTACATTTTCATCTTTTCATACGTGTCGACTGAATGTTTGTGATAGCTATGTTTCAATAGTATTTCTCTCTCTCTCTCTCTCTCTCTCTCTCTCTCTCTAGTTGTTCCGGGAGGTAATATCAGCTTATATATATATATATATATATATGTGTGTGTGTGTGTGTGTGTATACATACATACATACACACGCATATATATATATATATATATATAAATATTATTTACGTCAGCAATATGAAGACAGTCTGTTGCAAACGTACTGACATTACAACTCTATTGAACTTAGATATGACATCGAATCTGAGACAAATCCCTATTAGGAAATAGAGGATTACAACGTAGTTTGAAATCTCCAAAGCGATGAATGTAATCCTAATATAATGTCACAGTGATCAATTCATTACTCATAGAAGAATGTGCTTACGTATAACTAAAGTCACCAGATGTAATAGCTGAAAATTTATTTAAAATTTTTATTTTCCAATATATATGTTTTCTCCCATCATGTATGTTATAAAGTGTGTGCATTGTGAGCGTGTTTTTAAATACACAATGTGGTGGTATTGAACCGTTTGGTTAATGTTTTTAGTAAGGCGTGAGAAATTCGAGATTATTTCTTCGAATTAAACCTTTCATTTTGCGTTTGCATATAGTTTGTCTTTGCATACAGTTTCACAGAGAGAGAGAGAGAGAGAGAGAGAGAGAGAGAGAGAGAGACTTTATGTTAATTTTTTTTGTGTAATTCATCTTTGTTCAGGGAGGCCCACTGAAGGTTTCAAATATAAGATACGTTTGTGTTATAGGGTCTTCAAAATGGTGTTTAAACCAATGTAGTCACTTTTCTGTTCATCAAAGACAAGGTTTTTGATAAATGATATTCATTCACGGGTAACAATGTATAAATTGTCATATTTTCAAGTCGCTCTTTATATAACCCAAAGCGCGCACAGCTAGCACCCGTTTAGGCCAGTCTCTTGACTTGCCTATCCATTCCCCAACCTTCTCCCATCCTCCATCTCCCTCCTTGTCCAAACCATCTCCTATCCACACGCCTTCTCCATCCCACATCCACCTGCGTTTTCTCATCCAGTGGATAATCAAACCTCATCCTACTGTACTGCTCGTTAGTTTATTTCCCAAACGCCTATCTCTCTCTCTCTCTCTCTCTCTCTCTCTCTCTCTCTCTCTCTCTCTGTTATTGTTGATGTTCATATATAGGGAATCGAAAGAGACAGGGCGGAAATTCAGTTGTGTTTATAAGGTTATGTACATTTTCATATTTTCTCACGTGTCGACTGAATGTTTGGTAGCTATGTTTCAATAGTATTCTCTCTCTCTCTCTCTCTCTCTCTCTCTCTCTCTGTTTGTTCGGGAGGGTATTATCAGCATATATATATATATATATATATATATTGTTTTTCACCCTAGAAAACTTATACTGTACTGCCTTTACTCTGTACAATGGAGTCAGTTGCACAAATTTGCGTGGATCATGAAACGATTCCTCTCTCTCTCTCTCTCTCTCTCTCTCTCTCTCTCTCTCTCTCTCTCAAATTCGATATGAAAAACTAAAATGACTATTGCTTACTAGTAAAAAAAGTCCGTCACGTAATGGTTTGTGGGTCAAATTGACGTAACCATATCGTCTCTCAGCTGTGGATGGCACTGTGCCCTGCCATTGGCTGAGTAGCACAGAAATTTTCGACCAATCAGCGTTCGTATTGAATCATTTGGGATGTTGAGGGCGGCAACATTGACACTTGATCTGCCTCTTGCATCTTCGGTTGCACGGTCGCTCTTTTCTCGACTACCTTTATTATTAGCATTAAATAAACATTTGAAGGGATAAGTTATAGTTCGCCATATTTATAGCTTAGAGAGTGGCTTCTATTATTGATATATTTCTAAAGGAATAGTACAGCAATCATGAGAAATATGATTGACTGGGAAGAAACATTGCAATGGGGAAGGCGGAGTTAACTTCGACTCGCATAACGGGGATGCTGTTTTGACGTCTGGCCCGCTGCTAGAGTTAAGAGGAGACTTGTTGTTGTTATTGTTGTTCTAAATGGTTTCTACAAGTCTGGGTACACAGGAGATTAACACATACTTATAAAAACAAAATATTTTCATTTAATATTTATACATAATATTTTCTATATAATTTTAATCAATTTTAATGCATAATATGAGTTTCATAAAGCACGGGCTCTTGCAATGATGCAGCCCCTAGGTGAATAGGATTCCTTTGGGTTGTAGGATATTAAAGGATAAAGGGATAAAAGGATATTCAGCAACATTTATTTATTTATAGATGGTTGAGGGTAAGGGGAATGAAAGGTAATCTCTTTGTCAATTTACATTTCCGAATAAAAGTTGTAAGGCACAGGCCTACATGGCTGAGGACTATGAAGCATGAAGTGGGTGATGATTGGAGAAAGAAGTATTGAATTAAAAGCTCAAGATAGAGACTACTGGCATGTTTTAACTGAGGTCCTTGGCCTCAATAGGCGTAGGAGTAGATGATGATGAATAAAAGATGAAGAAGAAATTTACTTTTTTCATATTTTGGAGGCCCCCTGTCTCTTCCGTCATTTTAGTTGGGGGGGGGGGGAGGTACAGCGGTAATTCTTGATAAGTAGAACTCGGTAAGGGAAAAGATATTTAGAGAGACGTTGTGCTCTTCCGTTTTCAATGGCCATATTCAATTATTATTAGTATTATTATTATTACTAGCCAAGCTACGACCCTTGTTGGAAAAGCAAGATGTTATAAGCCCAGGGGCTCCAATAGGGAAAAATAGCCCAGTGAGGAAAGAAAATAAGGAAATAAATTAATGATGAGAAAAAATTAACAATAAATCATTCTAAAAACAGTAACAACGTCAAAACAGATATATTATATTATTATTATTATTATTATTACTATTACTTGCTAAGCCACAACCCCAGTAGGAAAAGCAGTACGCTATAAGCCCGGGGGGCCCCAACAGGGAAAACAGCCCAGCGAGGAAAGGAAACAAGGAAAAATATAATATTTTAAGAAGAGTAACAACATTAGAATAAATATTTCCTATATAAACTATAGAACTTTTAACAAAACAAGAGGAAAAGAAATTAGATAGAATAGTGTGCCCGAGTGTAACCTCAAGCAAGAGAACTCTAACCCAAAACTTACTGTTTCTGGGAGTTTGTAACATAAACAGTATAAATGTGAATAGTAAAGGATTAAAAAACTTCCTTATGAGTTTGAGTTTTTAGAATGAGCGATATAATAAGAGTTTCAGTTTGAGCAAAAAGCTGAAAAAAGAGATCTTTTTATTTTCGATATGATGCGTAGTAGAAAAAGGAGAGAGAGAGAGAGAGAGAGAGAGAGAGAGAGAGAGATTTTTGTCTCAAAGACTTTTTAGTTCTCTTGCTTTAGTGTACACTTGGGCGCACTATTCTATTAATTTCTCTTCCTCGTGTTTTGCTAAAGTGTTTATATTTATATTGGAAATGTTATTTGCTGCAATATTCAATGCCTGTATAATACACCAATCTCTCCCCGAAACCCTTCTACTTGTCCACTTAATACCTCTCATAAAAAAACAAACTGAAGGATGCGAGTGACCCAGGAAACTACCTCCCCATCACAACAATTTCATCGAAAATATTTGAATCTCTTCTATTCCGTCGCCTTGCACCCTTTCTCCAAACCGCAGACAATCAATTTGGTTTTAAGGCTAACCACATTCTGCTTTTATTCGCCCTACAAGCGTGCGTGTATGCACATACATGATGTGTGTATGTATACACACACACACACACACTTATATATATATATATATATATATTGCATTGCAAGCTCGAGATAGAAACGACTGGCGAAATCTAACAGAGGTCCTTTGCGTCAATAGGCATAGGAGAGGATGGTATATATATATATATATATATATGTGTGTGTGTGTGTGTGTGCGATGTGTGTGTGTGTATATATATATATATATATATATATTATTATTATTATTACTATCCAAGCTACAACCCTAGTGAAAAGCAAGATGCTATAAGCCCAGGGGCTCCAACAGGGAAAAATAGCCCAGGTGAGGAAAGGAAATAAGGAAATAAATAAATGAAGAGAACAAATTAACAATAAATCATTCTAAAAATAAGAAACAACGTCAAAACAGACATGTCATATAATAAACTATCAACAACATCAAAAACAAATATGTCATAAATAAACTATAAAAAGACTATGTCCGCCTGGTCAACAAAAAAGCATTTGCTCCAACTTTGAACTTTTGAAGTTCTACTGATTCAACCACCCGATTAGGAAGATCATTCCACAACTTGGTCACAGCTGAATAAAACTTCTAGAGTACTGCGTAGTATTGAGCCTCGTGATGGAGAAGGCCTGGCTATTAGAATTAACTGCCTGCCTAGTATTACGAACAGGATAGAATTGTCCAGGGAGATCTGAATGTAAAGGATGGTCAGAGTTGTGAAAAATCTTATGCAACATACATAATGAACTAATTGAACGACGGTGCCAGAGATTAATATCTAGATCAGGAATAAGAAATTTAATAGACCGTAAGTTTCTGTCCAACAAATTAAGATGAGAATCAGCAGCTGAAGACCAGACAGGAGAACAATACTCAAAACAAGGTAGAATGAAAGAATTAAAACACTTCTTCAGAATAGATTGATCACTGAAAATCTTGAAAGACTTTCTCAATAAGCCTATTTTTTGTGAAATTGAAGAAGACACAGACCTTATATGTTTCTCAAAAGTAAATTTACTGTCGAGAATCACACCTAAAATTTTGAAAGAGTCATACATATTTAAAGAAACATTATCAATACTGAGACCCGGATGTTGAGGAACCACCGTCCTTGACCTACTTACAATCATACTTTGAGTTTTGTTAGGATTCAACTTCATACCCCATAATTTGCACCATGCACTAATTCTAGCTAAATCTCTATTAAGGGATTCACCAACCCTAGATCTACATTCAGGGGATGGAATTGATGCAAAGAGAGTAGCATCATCTGCATAGGCAACAAGCTTGTTTTCTAGGCCAAACCACATGTCATGTGTATATAGTATGAAAAGTAATGGGCCAAGAACACTACCCTGTGGAACACCGGATATCACATTCCTATAATCACTATGGTGCCCATCAACAACAACTCTTTGAGATCTATTACTTAAAAAATCAATAATAATGCTAAGAAACGACCCACCCCACTCCCAACTGTTTCAGTTTGAAAACAAGGGCCTCATGATTAACACGGTCAAAGGCAGCACTAAAAATCAAGGCCAATCATACGAACTTCCCCGACCACAATCAAGGGATTTCTGTACAGCATTGGAGATTGTAAGAAGGGCATCACATGCTCCAAGGCCTTTACGAAAACCAAATTGCAAACTAGGGAGTAGATGATTACCTTCAGCAAACCTATTAAGACGTTTTGCCAGAAGACGTTCAAAAACTTTAGATAATATGGGAGTTATGGAAATTGGGCGGTAATCAAGTGGGACTTGAGCTACCACAAACACATTTACATAGAGGAGTAACATTATATATATTGCAATATCTAGGGACCCATTTCTGTTATAAAAGATGAAGTTTCTACTGGATGTTCGAGAGACTAAAGATATTAAGAATTTTTAGGAAAGAAACTTAAGACTTTCCTATGCTGTAAAGTGCTTCGAAAATGTAGATATGATAATGTATACGCAATTAGGTATGACGCTGTGTAATACATACGAAGTATCTTGTACTGTGTATGGTTCCCTGTGTGATGGAACCAGGAAACTACCTGTTAAAGCAAGTTATTATATATATATATATATATATATATATATAGTTAAATTTCTTTTCTCTTTCCCTCTACTCCAAGCGACGAATTTAAGAGTAATAATTAAACTTCAACTTCTCTCTCTCTCTCTCTCTCTCACTCTCTCTCTCTCTCTCTCTCTCTCTCTCTCGTCTTGCTGGAACAAATTACCTCTGGAAATAAGAAAATGTATAAATGTTAGTTCTGATTTATTCAAAAAGAAACTTAAGCAATATTTTTTAAATTTTATTTGAATGTATATATATCCTAGATTTTTACAATCCAACTATTGTGAATTTTATGTAAATAATTTATATTGTTATGTAACAGAATAACCATTTTATAATGGAATAAAGGTTTTTTGACTTTGACTCTCTCTCTCTCTCTCTCTCTCTCTCTCTCTCTCTCTCGTACATTATAAGATCTGATAGTTGAATTTCTTTTCTCTTTCTCTCTCATCCAAGCGACGAACTTAAGTGTAATAATTAAACTTCAATCTCAGTACAGGGGGACGCCTGATATATAAGTTAATCATTTCAGCCTTTAATACTTCCTATAATATCAATAGTAGAGGAGAACTTATAGGTAAGGACCGAATAATTAGCAGATATAAAGAGAACAACATTTAAACTTGTGCCGGTATTAAGTTATATGTAAATAAGATAATGCAAAAAAAAGTTTGTGATGCATTTCGAATAAAGTTTAATTACGTATGACGAAATATATAACTACATTCTTTATAATAAATTATCAATATACTTTAAGCTTCAATAAATG